>NW_017307074.1:138156-164145 GCF_000935625.1 Nanorana parkeri | reverse complement strand
GTGCTGGTTACTACTTAAACCGGCGCGCGCAGTGTGCAGCTTCTGAGAAGATACGCTATTAGCGTAGCGTGGAAGGCGGCTGCGCATTTTGCATCACTCCCGCTACGCTAATAGCGTATCTTCTTAGAAACTGCGCACTGCGCGCGCCGGTTTACGTAGTAACCAGCACACGCTGTTTGCAACTTCTAACAGCGTGGGAGACGGGAGGCCGCGCTTGTTGGATCCAGGAATCAGATGAGTAGTATAAAAATTAAAAAAAAGGTTTTATTTTATGTTCCCGGGAACATTTAAAAAGGTAAAGATTTTATTTTTAAAAAATGTGTCACCTTACCTTAGCCTGGTGGTCAGTGGGGGCTTCCTGCACCCTGGTTGTGGGGGGTCTGCCGTGGACCCTGGTTGTGGGCGGGTCTGCCCCCCGTCATACAGCACTTGTCAAACAGAACAAGGCAGCAGGCTCCGTTATGGCAGGTTATGCGGCCGTGCTGGAGCCTCGGCCGCATAATCTGCCATAACGGAGCCTGATGCCTTGTTCTGGTGACAGTCGGCCCGGCATGCGGCAGGCGCCCCCCCGCCATCTATGCGCCCGGGGCGAACGACCCCCCCGCTCCCCCGTTTGTTACGCCACTGGGTGTATGTAAGCCTTCAGGGGCAGGGCCCTCCTTACCGTCTTGTCTTAAATTGTATTGTTATTGTAATGTCTTCCTTATATTTTAAAGCGCTGCGCACACTGTTGGTGCTATAGAAATTCTGTGTAGTAATAATAAAAATAATAATAACGTCAAGCACAAGACTAACTGAATAGTATTACAAATTGGTTCACAGGTTCACAGTTCAGCCCAGCTATTTGCTGGAAGTTCAGCTTTGAATCTAATTTTGACATTTTCTATCAATGGGCACCACTGTGGAAATGTGTTCTTCAGATTGTTTTCATTTCCAGTTACAGTGGTCATTACAACACCAAATGGTGGTGTTGGGAATTGTCTCTAATGACCATAAGAGAACATCTTTGCTATTACCTTATGGGAAAGGGCCTTTAAAGTGTATCTAAAGCCAAAATGTTAGGGGTTTTATTGTTGTCTGTATCTGCTTTGGGGAGATTCACTCTCTTTTTTGTTCTGGTTACCATTGCCACTGGGACTAAGGGCCCATTCACACCTATGTGTCACTATAATCGCACAATTATTCAAATGAATGGCATTGCACCTGGTAAAACATAACGCGCAATAGGGTGCATTAATCGCATGGTGCCGTGGGACTAATGCAACACACAGGTGTGAACAGGCTCTGAAAGTGAGGGAAAATCCAGAATTGTAGTGTTGTTGTTGCCTGACCAATAATAAAGGGGAGATCTTCCAATGGCACCACTTATTCCAGTGACAGTGGCCTTACTTTGAAAAGATTTACTTTGACTTCCTGTGTTTATGGGACAGAACATAAAAATAATTCTCCTTAATGGGAAACAGATAGCAAAAACAAAAACTTGTTTGCTTTAAATACACTTTATTAGAACAAGTTTATGCATTTTTTTTAAAAATGATCATTTGACTTCCTTGTTTTACAATATGACGGCTTTTATTTGCCTGTTTATCTGCCCCTTTCTCTGTTCACAGACGGTGTTTATTACTTATGCCACCATGCAGATATTCGCTATCATTGCAGTTCACAGACTTCTTATTATGCATTCATTTGAAACATCAAGTTAAAGTTGGTTTTTGAAAATATGTTTGATTTGCTACAAAAAGACAAGACCCTTCATGCATTTTAAACAACGTTAAGACATGAAAGTAGGCTTTCATCAACAGATCATTCTACTGGGGAAAGCGATCCTGTGACATGCAAAGAGAAAAACTTCCAAAAGATAGACTTAGAAATAGTTTTCCTCTTTAATTAGGAAATAATGTTATTCTCTTTCTTAAAATGATCAGACAGAGGCGATGTCAGCTTGTACATTAAGCGTACCATTTTATGCAATATTCACATATTCTTTAGGGCAGATTTAGGAAAAACTGACTGAAATGTAATTATGTATTTTAAAGATGCTGCAAATTCAGTGATATTCCTCTAAATAAATTAATTATAATGTTCAATATCATACGAAGTGACACGTTTCTAGATCTGCACATTAGATCCCTGTCCAACAGTCTTTGTATTACCCTAAAAGCACAGAGATTTGCAGGTGTGTATTCTTGGAGTCTTCATCTCTGGATGCATAGCCTATACACCCAGTGTTACTCACCTCATGAGAAAAAGAGGCTATTGCAAAAAGCTTCCCTAACCCCCCTCTGAAATGTCTGCAATATTATAGGGTCTGCTGTAGCCCATATACATGTTTATTGTTGTTCAGTTTTGCTGAAGGAATGGATATGAATCATCTAATATACGTGGCATCACTGTAAATAAAAAATCCTAGTTAAGATATTACTGTGGAAGAAGTCATTGCTGCTACATTATGCTGCTTCCTGGAAAGATTGGCATGGCCTCAAATGTTTTGGTATGGAGTAGAAGTAGATAGTGCACCACAGCCATGGTAGTATGGTATGGTAGGGACCACTATTGAGGCAAGGGACTGCTGTTGAATAGTTCACAAATGAGGCAGTTAAGTAGTCTGCAGAGGTGCAGTGTTTTGTGGAACATTCTGTAACTGAGGCAATATGGTATGAAGTGGTCCACATTAAAGGTAGTATATATAGACTAGTCCACGGATGATCCAGTATTGGGTGAAGCAGTTCCCACAGCAGTAGTTTGTTGTGAAATGTTACATGGCTAAGGTAAAATGATGAGGAGTGGTCCCCAGCTGAGGGAACATGGTATGCATTAGTCCACAGCTGGGAAAATATGGTGTGGTTGTGGCAGTAAAGTATATATTAGCCTTTAATGGCATTGAGTAGACAACAGCAGATGCAGTAAGCATTTGATAGGAGTAGTCCACATGAATATGGAGTCTCATGACAGACCAACACGAATGCATAAACAATAGTATCCCTGGTACTCCTATGTATATGTGTTTTTCATAATTAATAGTTTAAGGTAATCCAAAGCTCCTTTACCAGCACTGAACATGCCTATGACACATTCAGCCCAATGCATGCTGAACTTAACATTCTATGAGGAAGTCAGTAATAATTTAGACAGATAAATAACAGTAGACGTGGTGTATGTGGTCACCAACCCTCAGGAAAGACATTCTTTAACTTGAGAGAGTTCAGAGAAGGGCTATAAAATTAATAAAGGGGACGAAAAGGCCTGAGATATAAAGATCACCTCTAGAAATTAAACTTGTTCTCCTTAGAAAAGAGCTGCCTAAGAGTTCACCTAATTGCAATATCCACAATAAAACATTTACACCAAGAACTGTATTGACAGGACGGCACAACAAGAGGTTATAAGAGAGGTGATTTAATCTTAGACTGCACAAGAGGGTTTTTTTTTTTTACTGTGAGAGTAGTAAGAATGTGGAATTCTCTTCTACAGTCAGTGGTACCCACTGCTAGCATTGGTAAATTCAAGAAACTCTTAGATGAGTTTCTTAGTTCACTAAATATACAAGGATATGGGAACTACTAGAGTCAAGTATAGCCAGACACACACACACACACACATATAAATAGTTTGAACTCGATGGACCTGCATTATTCAACCTTACCTACTATGTTACTATGAAATGTTTTCAAAAAGTATGAGATCAGAGGGATGCTAATTGTCATACATTATGATGAATTGAATTCTCGTACCCTCATCTCCATGCACTATGCACAACCCAACTCTTCAGATTCGCAATTCCACCCCTATTCTGTCCTCTACTGATAGACATATAAGGATACAAATTTCCTGTCACAATGTCCCTGTTTGTATGCATGAGTCGAAGCCAGGTTCTCCATAAGCTAAAGCTCTTGTCCAATACTATACTTATCTGTGGACATGAAGAACACTTCCAAACAGAACCCTGCTCTGTAACACACAGGTTTGTTTCCCTAGCCAGGGTTTTGTATAACATTGACATGCCAGGTTTTCATTCCCTGTGTTCTGTAGCTGTTAATGCTTATTTTCCTGGCAGCAGGTAAATAGCAGGAGCAGTGTTGACTATAAAGAACATGGGTGTTCTCAGTGTGCTTTCCTTCCAGTAGATTTTCACTTTAAGATTAATGTTAGAGACAAAGGCACATGAGTAATTTACCTCCCAGCGCCTACACTCTGCTTTCCTATACATATTTGTGGGGAATGGGTTATCTTCTCACTGCAGGTCACAGAACGCATTCTGATTTCGACTGAACATGTACATTTCTTAGATGAAACAAGGCAGCAAAGGAACTGCATGTTATTCTCTATGCAACAGACTCTGTCACCAAGTCAAAACACCTATGTGATTAAGTGCCAATGGAAGCAGCCTTCCCTGACCCGTGCTGCATACTAGTTCTGGGGCAGTGGCTTAATGAAAAGGTTTAGCTTTACTGCCCCAGAAGGTGCAGAGCTCATAAATCAGGGATTGGCTGTTTCTATCAAAGCCTGGTCGCACAAAATATTTTGACTAGTGAAGCTCTCCCTCTTAAATGAAACAGCAAAAAAGGGCTGATTTTACACTACTGAGTGTTTACTTACCCGTGAGGTTCTGGGGGATTAAAAGGAAAACATGTTTCCCTGAGGATGACTGGGTATTTAAAGTAAATATATTGTTAGGGTGATAGCTAATCCACTGCAAAATGTTCAGATTCACATTTCAGATAGGCAAGTTTTAAAACAAGTTGCAAGAACTGTGATTCATAGCTTTACTCTTCATTTCTAACATGAACAACAACTAGGGTGCCATTTTAAATTATATATATACACTGTATATGGAGAATTTATCAAATCTGGAGCAGACAAAATCTGGAGCAGCTGTGCATGACAACCAATCATCATCTGTCTTTCATTTCCAAACCTCAACCAAACAAACTGAAGAGAGAAGCTGATTGGTTGCTGTGGGCAACTGCTCCAGATTTTGTCCGCTGCAGTTCCCCCTCACTGTATATTACAAAATTACACAAATGTCACTATTATCACCTATTTAAGGCAAAATAAATTTCTTAACAATTATATTAATTATCTAGTTTATATAACTGGTATGTTATAAAGCATAAGTGTAAAAGAACAGTTTATCTGCTAATAAATATTTATATAAATATATAAATTGGTCGTGCAATTTGACATACATAATGTTGTGCTGGTATCACGACTATCTAAACACACTGTAAAATGCCTTTCCTGAATGAACATTGGCTATTGTAATACAGAAGTTTTTTTTAATAGCTTAAGACCACTAAATTATTCTTTTGGGGCCTAGATACCAATTATAAGTTATTTCTGAGTAAATAATTGAGTTTTAGACCAGCTACTTTCTTTCCAAGAACACAGACATTTGGCTTTGCAGTGTGTGCCCTTAAAGCATGTTCAGGTGAGCAACTAATGCTTATCGGCCAAATGTAGATAATGTCAGGCTATAATTGGCAGTCATATAAGGTTTTGGACATATGTTTTGGACATACCTTTTGAAATTGCATATTTCCTTCCCATCATAAATAAGGAATTTGCATCTATCAGTAAGGCTGTTATTAACTAAGGAAACTAAAATCTGTTCTTGGCTAGAATAGGGAACTCACTGAAAAGGTTGTATAACTGATATCTTTAATAAATATGTTCTTTTTTTTCTTGCCATTGAAATATGCTCAGAAGATACCTGTGTAGAACTCACTAGACCCCTGCCTTTATTTTTAGGTTCTATGGTAAATGGATGGGGGTCTGCATCTGATGAGGATCGAATGTTTTCTAGTCGTAGATCTAGTGTAGTTAGCTCCTCTGATGACTCGATATTTACGAGCGGCAACTTTGCACAGTCACTGGTTGCAGCAGCAGATAAAGCTGGTTTTACACTACATGGAACCAGCCTGTCCAGAACAGGTTGGTAGTTTCGATCTGGTGCCTCTGGCATGAGGGATGGCTTTGCTCTTCTCAAGCTTTCTTTCCTTTCCATGAAAGTGTGTCATGTGTTTGGCCTAACCTAACTTTGCATGGCATTTGGTGGATGGAAACTTACATCTTACGCAGTCATGTCTTCCCGGGTGCTCATGAACAACTGATTCTTTTTACATGGATGTACTTTAACTTACAATTCCTTCATCACTCTCATTGAATTCTTGATCACTTTATGCTTAATGCATTATATAATGCTTCTGTTTTTTTGCATACAGTTTATTATGTATATTTATTTATATCACCTATATCAAACATTTAAAAAAATAATAGTTGTGCATTTACAAGTGCTTACAAGCAAAGATACACAAATTATATAAAGCAAATATGTCTTCAGCACACCAAAGTAAAATCTTCAACGAGTGGTCATTTTATTGATATACACACATCTAGTCATAAAGCAATGTTTCGGGGCCACTCAGGGTCCCTTCGTCATGCCTGATGAAGGGACCCTGAGTGGCCCTGAAACGTTGCTTTATGACAAGATGTGTGTACATCAATAAAATGACCACTCATTGAAGATTTTACTTTGGTGTGCTGGTGATATATTTTACTGCTTGGATTTGAAGTGGCGCCATCCACTGTCACTGCAGCACCCATTTTAAAAGGGACATACCAGTAAGGAGTACCTAAATAAAGCGAAATAAAGGTTTACCAGTAAGGAGTACCTAAAGGAACCTAAATAAAAAGTAGGCTCAGGTGTCTGCGTCTATTCTTTTGATCCCAAGAATCACAATACCCAGGGCACTCTGATGTTTAAATACTAATTTGGATAGGAAAAGTTAAGGGCTGGCCAACCCCCTCATGTCTCCTGTGCTTCACTATTACGGAGTTTGCACATCATGCATAGGAACCAATGGTTCTTAAAATTTTAAAAACCACAGCAACTAAGTCTCATGCAGGATTATTTTGACTTCTTACTAAACATCTTTATTTGTTACATTTTAGGCTAAAGTCAGAGAGGTTCAATTCACTCTAATCCACATAAAATACATTTTCAAAACCCCCTGGCATGTCCACAGCAGGCGGAGAGCGTGGCTGAAAGTTGTGCTACTGTTTTTTACCTTCAAAAGTCCTCTATATTTTCCTATGGTGAATCCCCTGGGAGGGGGGTTGCAAGGAATAGACACATTCAAGCACTCTCTGGTGGAATTTCTAAATAAAAATATGTGAAATTCACAGGGTTCAAGAAAACCCCGTAAATCTGCAAAGTATATAGCCCTGCCTCATTCTAACTAACATAGAGAAGTCCATGCGCCCAGGTTTAGCAGGGCAAACATTTGATGATTTACACAGTGCATTAATTTCTAGCAACCAGTCAGATTTCAATTTACTAATCCGAGATAAGTGAATATCTAAGTTATAGTTGGTTGCTATGGGCTATTGTACATTGCTTTTGAATCAGTGACCTTTATTTAATAGCAAAATAAGCAATGCACAACATACAGTAGCCTACGGCAAATCAGAGGTTTATTGTTTTGATTATTTTCTGCTGCTAACAGTGCCTAATGAACCTATTATGTTAAAGAAGTACAGCAGGCATTTTAAAAATTAACCCTCGTGGTGGGGCTTCCCCCGCACTGCAAGTGTTAAGTGCTCATTTTGGTCCAGGGGCCAGAATAAAAAAGATACACTCACCTGATGCATCGAGTGCTCACCTCTCTCTCCCTCCACTGCGGCTGTAAAATGTCCCTCAGCATCCTCAATGCAGGTGAAAGGACTTGCACTAGACGTAATGACATCAGTGGTACTTAGACTGCCTGAGCCTGGGGAAAAAGAGGCTATGGGGATCGGTCTTGCAGCCAGGTGAGTATTTATATATATTTTTTTAGCCCCTACACCTAAATGAGCACTTAACCCTCGCAGCATGGAGATGGCCCCACGGCTTGGGTTAATTTTTAAAATGCCCAGAGTTGTCCTTTAAAGTGCTACCTTGCTATTTTGAAGTGCAATCCAAAAAGTTCAGACCAGTTCCAACACAGATATGTTATTTTTTTCATTAAAGCAGTGCTTGATGCTGCCCTTCACATCTGTGCAGGCATTAGATGTTGCTTGAACCAGGAAACATTTGAGGGACATATCAATAACACTGTGTTATAATATCTCATTCCTGTCATTTTCTTTTTTAGGCAAGATGCAGTCTTTTTCTCAAAAGCCCAGACCAGCCAGCCCATTCTCTTCAGAGAGTAACAATTCTGCCATGAATCTTAGCCAAAGGCCACGGCCTACTAAAAAACACAAAGGAGGCCGTATGGACCACCCATCCTCCCTTCGCAGGGAAGGAATTCCAGATGGTAAGCTAATCTGCATCATGTTTGCTTTTCAGGGTTTTAACCCCTTCGTGACGGGAGACGTACAGTGTACGTCCCGTCACAAAGTGGCTATATGACTGGCCACGTACACTGTACGTGCCGAGTTATATTAGCCTCTGTAATGCTGGTAACTGCTGATTCTCAGCAGTTCCAGTCATTAATTAATGCCTCACTATTGAGACATTCATTAATGAAATAGTTAAGCTTTTTTAAAAGCTTCTTTCTTTCATTAATGAAATAATGAAGCCTTTACATTCAGATACTATTTGTATAGTATAATTATTATTAAAAAAATTCTAAAAATAATAATAATAATCAAAACTTGCTGCTGTGGAAGAATCACACAGCAAAAATGTAAAAAGTGTGTCAGTTATTTAGGAACAGAAACTAAAAACTAGCTCAGTCATGAAGGGGTTAAAATAAAATTCCACATGACCTTTAGATCAGCTTGTATGGACTGTTCCCTTTATAGCATTGTAAAGTGGGTGTGTATGGGCCAAATACTTTATTTATTACAGGTGTTTATATAGCTCCAGCAATTGACGCAGCGCTTTACATAGAGCACATCAGTCCCTGCCCCTGAGGAGCTTACAATCTATCTCACATGCATACATACAAGGGCCAATTTAGACAGGAGCCAAATAACCTGCCAGCATGTCTTTGTAGTGTGGGAGGAAACCGGAGTACCTGGAGGAAACCAACGCAAGCACAGGGAGAACATGCACACTCCTTGCAGATAGTGACCTGGCCAGGATTTAAACCCAGGGACCCCCAGCACTGCAAGGCAGAATTCCTAGGTAGGTCACACATAGTGCAATGTAATATTTTGGAACTGTACAATGCTCTTTCTTCAAGGCTAATGTGACAGACCAGAATCTGTATTGAAATATTGCATTGCACTCTTTGTGACCTATCTACAGTAGAAAAAGTCTTCTTTTGGTTTTCATTTGATGTGCTGGAAACATATTTTCATATGTGAAGAAAATATATTATCAATCTGTATATTCTTGAATAGAGACTGTTTCTCTTCCACTTGAAGGAACTCTCAGAACTTTTATCCTAGAATCACACTACTTTTATTGTATTTATGTCAATATAGCCTTCTCTCTTGGTTTTGTATTAAGATCTGCCACCGCCACCCGATCCTCCACCTTGCCAGAGTTTAAGGCAGCAACTGCCCAGTCATCGTCCACCAGAAAGGAAAGGTAGTTCTCTCGAGAGGCACACGCCAAACATGGATGACACAAAGACTTCTCTGGAACGGCATGGCAGAACTTCCTTAGAACGACAGCGACAAACACAGGAATGGCTTGGCTCCACAGATCGGCAAAATAAACAGACATTTGGATCAGGTAAAATAACATTAGTGATTTTGAAACTTGATATAATACCATACTGTAAGTGGATACGTTTTAGGGTAGTTCTACAACATGACCACTTAAGAACTTTTTAAAGACTGAAAACATGGTAAAATGATTTGATTCCTTAGGACAGCCAGCCAGTTTAGCTGTCATGTTGCATCTGAGCCTGCTTATGTTTGAAGTGGTGAAGTAGGCAAAATATACAGATATTCCCAAGAGATTTTTAACATTATGGATAGAGATGATTGCTCACAACTGTCAATAACTGATCTCATATCCTGTTATGCTTGCCAGTGGCAGTGGTACGCTGCAATTAATTTACAGAGAGAAAGAGGGGGTGTGGAGGGGTATAGTGGAGAATAGTTAAACTCCTTTCAGTCAATTTTTGTTTTCTGTCTTCTTTTATGTAAATTTCCCTTTACTTTCTGTTCTGAGAATACATCAGAAGGTGAGAGGAAATCTCTAAAAAAAACAAGAGGACAGCTGTCACCAGAGTAGGTGTCCCCTTGGAATATTTGCCCTTATCTCTCATTCTCATAATAATAACATTTTGGATTTCCTATTACTTCCTACCTTCGGGGACAGGACACTTGGAGAGCATATATCTATCTAGAGGTTAACTAGGCAACAATGAAAACTACACAAGGGTTAGAATCCTTTCCTACTGTAAGAACAAAGCAAAACAAAAACCCTCTGGACTATGTATACACTTTAAGACATGCTAAAAAGTCACAACAATAATAAAGTCACTTTCACAATATTTAAAGCGGATCTTTCATGAAAATTGGAGCTCCACTTTACAAACACAAAAAGCTTGAGAAAACCCTATAAAATAAAGTTTTTTTGACAGAAAAACACTTACCTTAACCCACCTTCTGACTCTTCTAGGAGGTTCAAATAATGTCACTGTGCCTCACTGCTTGTAGAAATGTCACCAGCACACCAATCCTTTTAAGATAGCAAAAGCTTCATTTATTGAATTTTTTTGTCATATGACCAAACAAGCGCTTTCGGGACCGCACAGAGTACCTTCATCAGTGTTGAAAAGCTAACAGAAACTATGGTAAAGTTCAGTATAAACAGTTGAAGCCACTGTTGATATATTCATATATCTATTATAATACAGATCCCCTTTAATATCTAGCATGTAATCCACTGAAAGCATTTTCTGCCACATCATCAAGCAGCTTCAACATAAACCTAATTAAGGGAAAATGGCAGGTTGACAATTATTCCCAGTTCTCTCTTTTAAAGCATATCTATAGCTCCGTTTTTATTTTTTTATTTTCTATAATTACACATTTAGAGCCCCCATATAATGTGCACTAACAGAGCTTGTGTTTAAAT
This sequence comes from Nanorana parkeri, assembly GCF_000935625.1. Lineage (NCBI taxonomy): Eukaryota > Metazoa > Chordata > Amphibia > Anura > Dicroglossidae > Nanorana > Nanorana parkeri. The sequence goes on along the minus strand of NW_017307074.1, from coordinate 153,122 downwards.
TAATGGCGATATTTTAAAGATCAGCGCTTTTCTACAATATCAGCAAGAACAGCAATCAAGATAATTAGACAGGTGTGGAAGCTATTTCAGTACAGGAACATCATTTCACATTTGGCTGCTAAATTATTTAGCATGCAGCTTTAAAGGAATATAAAACAATGTTACTTTCTATATCTAGGAAGACAGTTTGATTCAAGGGTCATTTGGCCTACATTTGATATTTTGGGGTTTTAGCATAGCAACTGATGGTTGTCATAATCCCCTTGATTTTCATATCCCTCACAAATTCCAGTGGTGAAGTGTGTACAAAATCTATAATTCTCCAAAAAACTGTATGATGCAGCTATCCGCGACTTTAACCCTTAAGCTAGGCATAGCTGAGTGTCAGAGTCATGAGTGTCCAATAGAGTGTCTAACGAGTGTCTAATAGATCCTCCACCCATGCTAAAAAGCATGCATGGAGGAATCTCCACCAGCCAGCTATTGAAACCTGCGGTTGTCTGAATACCTAAAGAGTAACTGTATACAATTGGATGCAGTCAGTTTTTGGCCAGCAATTTTCCCCCCTGTAGGGCCACCCACGGCACAAATGTTTTAATTTTAGCTTTGTATGCCTTAATGGCTTACCATCTTTTCAGAAAAAAAACGTAGTAAAATATTATTTTAAAGTTGTTGCTGTAGTAACAAGCGGGTCTTTCCTGCCCGTGTGCGCGCTAGGGGGCGCGCGCGAGCAGGAAAAAAATGCCGTCTGGCGACGGCAACCCGCAGATAGGAGTCAGTCGTCCGTCCGTTTTTTCTTAACGGGCGGACGGCAAGAGGTTAATAGTTTTTCTTGTTTTTGTTTTCATTTTTTTTTATTCTGATAGATTTTTCAACTAACATATTCTCATTCTTAGGATTCTGTTCTGCTCATCCCGTACAAAGCAGTTACAGGCATTCTAGAGCCGCAGCTCTCTGCCGCTGTTCAGCACATCCAGCGGTTACCTGCAGCAATCTTTCTGGCTCCAGGGCCAGTCATCTGTCCCTAGCTGCAGGTAACCACTGGATGAGCAGATACATGTGAACAGTGGCAGACAGCTGCATCTTTAGTCAGCCTGTCATTGCTTTTACAGGCTGAGTGGCTGCAGCTGTCTGGTACCACCTGTCAATTCAGTTGCTAGAATCCACAGAGTGGATAGTGCTCCATGTGGGCACTAAAAGCCCATGTAAATGGAGTCTTACTCTATTGAGAAAAAAGAAAAAAAAAAATATATATATATATCTATCTATCTGTGTTGCTGTTGATAATTTACCCTCATTTAAATGGTAAAATCATTATCAGTGGAACAGTAAGTGAGAGAAAATGCTCCCAAAAGAACCGTAGATAGCAGTATGACCTAACAGGGATTCAAATTCCCCCCACTCTAAACAAATTCCCCCCACTAAAAAATGCACTTTAAGTCTTAAATTGGTCTTTGGTTGAATTATTTTTTTACTGGTTTTCATCTTCAGATGAAGTGCTTATGCCATATAGCAAGCCAAATTTCCCATCACCAGGCGGTCACAGTTCATCTGGTACGACGTCTTCAAAAGATTCAACAGGACCAAGAAAAGGAGACATCATGAGGGGTCACCAGCGCAATGCCATCGATTTTCTGGATGTAGGATATTTGGGGCCAAACAGTCAAGGACAGTTTACAGGTGAATTATGTAAGTAATGATGTCTATAATACAACTTGTATAAAACTATAATACATTTAAAAGTGGGATAAGTTACTAAAGCAGGGCACAGAGCAACAATGGGGTGCAAAGTATAGTAACCAATACCACTCTGATTTCATAAGTGTACAGTAGCCAGAGCAATGAAAGACAATTGCTGATTGGTTGCTATAGATTACTGCTGTCTATTTCGTTCCAATGTCATGATCTTTTCTACAGCTGCAAAAATCAGTCAGGAATAGCAATACTAAATTATTGCTGTTGCGTGAAAGATTATGCTGTTTCTTGCCAAAGAAAAATAAATGTGAAGGATTGTTAAAGCATGCAAATGTCTAAATATAAATACTGGCTAACAGTTTACACATTTTTTGACAATGCATTTTGGCAAATTGGTGCACACACGTCATACTAAACACTTAACCAGTAATCTCGCATCCTTCTAGATCACTTTGCTTCAAGGTAACAATGTTACTACTTTACTGTACTATGCAAGTAAAGATTATTTAGGTGTTTTCCTAAAGTCTAAGATGTTGATGTAGATTCTTTTATATGGCTAATTGTCCCCAATATATACATAGTTCCACTGTAGTTGTCATATTGTTATATTATGTTATCATGTATTTATTCAATGCATTTTGCACCTTGCTAGAACTAATGCAAAAACATAATGAAGGAATAAAATGCCCCCTCAGAACTGGGAATATTGCCATTTTTCATCATGACTGCACCCTAATTACCTGAAACTGTATTATGTACGCTAGCAAATATAAACTGTATTGAACACCTTAATCCATCATTGTTCAGCAGCATTGAGATACTGTACACACTAATGTGAAATTGAATGAATCTGTTATTTAGAATAGAATTTGCAAACACAATGTAGCAGGAAAACCATCCTTTTGTGATACAGAACGAAAGGCACATGAGGCAGGTAATAAAATAGGTTTGTGAGTGTAAGTTAAGCCCAGATGCAGCTTATACATTGTTTTTAAAGGAAGGCTTCAGCTATTTAAAAAAAAAAAGGAAAAACAAAGGAACTCTGGCTGCAATACTGACATCCTCTACCGTGCTGTCCGCTGCTACTAGATGGCTTCAGTCGATGATGTCCAGCCAACTGAAGATATCCTGTAAGTGCAGGGCATAATGGACCCACGCCCTGCACTCGTAGTATAATGATCAAGAGAATGGTACTGACATAATGATGTCAGCACTGTTTTCTGCAGCATTGAAAAACACCCAGTGCCGGAAAATAGGCATAGAGGATGAGGACCCTGTGCATTATAAGCTCAGCCTGAAGACATCAGAAAAAGGTAAGTATAAAAAAAATAACGAAAAAAAAATAATACTTGTGAGGTGTGGATCCTGAGGGCTGGGAAGGGTAGGCTGGAATCAGGTTTTACCCAAGAGCCACTAAGTAAAGGCTTTGATCCAGCCATTCAAACTGCCAGAATCCTGCGGAAATTACTGTGTGCAGATCATCCGTAGCAGTTTGTCGCTTCCATAGAACAGCTAGACTGCTGAGCACAAATATTCTTGGGCAACATTACTAAATATGCTAATGTTGCAGTGGCAGCCCCACCCTGTTTGTAATAGGTTTTTCCCTGCCTTGTGGCCTACAGTTGTCTATGCCAGAATATCTGTTGTTGGAACAAATCCTTAAAAAGGAATGATGTCTACGACTGACAGTGTAATAGGATCTGAATTAACATATACTGTATATGAAAGTGGTTGTTGTTTTTGTGGGAGCAGTTGTTACATTGACAGAAAGTCACAGACCCCCCAAAACAATGTCAGAAGTTCTACCCTTTCATCAATCTACATAAAATGGTTCCAAATTGGGAAACAGATGGCAATAAAAATCTGACAGAGACTTTAACTCTTACCTAGTCTATTTAAGCATAAAAAGTTTACAATGGAATTAGGCCTAAAAGGGACCTTATTAGCTTACCCATTTAAGCGTCTCTTCAAAGCTCCCTTCCCTAACCCAGTTATACTCATCTTCAGAGACCTCCCTTACCAGTCCTTCTGCCATCACAGCCCCCACCACAAAATACTGCATGCTTCTGGGTATGGGGGAGCATTTGACCTTCTCTAATTTATGATGCAGAGCATAGGACTAGCAGCAAACTCATTGGAAAGAACACTGTCACATAATGGATCACTTCCTGCAAGCTCAGACACCTGGTATTTTGCGTTAGCTGCAATGGAGGAAGCTGTGTCAAAGGGTGGGCTTTGAAGAGGCCCTGGGCAAAGTGACAACATTTTTTCTACGATCGTTTATTTTCAAATGTATAGACAAGACATAATAACAAAATATATATAGGACGTATGAAAAAGGTTTCATTTTAAAGTGCCTGTACAGTATATGCTGCAGTAATGTAATCATTTATTTTGTTCTATTTTGTAGAGTACTGAAAAGCTATGATACAAGCTGCTGTATAGACCGCTTGGTCTGGACTGATGAAAGTCAAGAGGAAACTCAAAAACAGTGCAATGGACTTTTTCATTATTTATGAATGATTGGAAGGACTGAAAATGCAATGTAAAGACACAAAAAAAGTCACACATATCCACAGACAATTTACTTTTTTTTTCCTTCTCTTATATACACACCATCCACCTTAACTATTTCTTGCCAGAAACTACACAAAAGAGGAACAAGGAATCACCATCAAGGACAAAAAAAAGCATTTTGGCTTTGAATCGAATTTTCTTTGATTGCATTCCTATGCAAGTGTGCCCTCTTTTGTTCATATTATTATTATTCTATTTGTCTGTCCTTATTGTTATATTGTACTATATTGTATGTGTATTAATAGGCTGTCGTGCCATATAAAAAAAACAAAAAGAAACAAAAACATTTTTTTTTTGGTTTAACTGTCTAACATTCATGTTTACATTTTTGCACTGCAATTTTTATTTGATGAAAAGCACAAACCTTACTCCTTGTGACACGGAGAGATGAGACTCAATGTGAATGGAGTTTTCTGTACTTTAAAAGCGAACTGCATATTGGACAAATGCACAGGTACTGAATCCTAGTGAGACTACATGAGAGGTATTATGGAGAAGATTTAAAAAAAAAAAATCTGGCAAACAAAAAAGATTGAAACAACAAGGATCAATAATAAGCAATATGTTTTATTTCTTGCTTTGAATATGGTGAAACTCAATGTCATTGTTATATGAGAGTATGAATACATGTATTCACTTGTGGACCTGCATGTATGTACAATATATATTTATATATGCGCATATATTTTTAGATATGCACATATATAAGATACGCACATTTGTGTATATTCATAGATATTATGACTAACATCCTTTCTGGTTAATGTTGACTTTTTTGGAGTTTGAATATTGTCTGGGACAGAAGCGGGAATAAACTGCCTCTGTACAGTAAGATTTTGACTGGTCAGTTCCACCGAATTAACAAGCATGCAATAGGTAGACCATTCCCATTTACAATAGTAGATAATAAGAACGATGTCTCTCCTATTACATGGTTGGTTGATTCAGCCAATCAGAACCTTACTTTACATTGTCAGGTCAAGGATAGGTACTGTGCACAAATTGGTGGCATATGCCTAATACAGTTAATTCTCTTCTGTTTCAAGCGCAAAAGAAAGTGGAGGTGTTGCACAAAGTAGCCAATCAAATTCCAGCTGTCATTTTTCTACTACAAGTTAGAAAAAACGTCTGACTGGTTGCTTTGTGCAACACTGTAATTTTATATCTCTAATTTTTTTCATATCTTATAATTAAAGCCCTGTGTGTGTGTGTTGGAAAGGAAAGGGAAATGGAAAAATGACTTAAAAACATCCCTGTCAATAAAAAAAAATAGGGTACTTGTGTTTTTTTACAAAAATGATCAAATCTCTACTGGTGGTATTCAGGACATAGATAGTCAACCATCATGGTCACTTATTGGCTTATGCAAGACAAAGACCAAAGTGTGAAATGAAGTGACTTATCAAACCGACCGAAATACATTTTTCTTCTTATCTGACTCTAGGAATCTGATCATATAAACACAAAGAACAGGCAAAAATCACATAGATGTTGGCAGCAGAGTAATCAATATTATCTGCTTACATAAATGAGTTAAATTATGTCCATCAAACATAGGGGATGATTTTCTAAAGGCAAATATGTTGTTCAATTTGCAATTTGCTTAGTGAATGTGGTGACATTTCACTTTGCAAGCAATACTCAAGGAATGTGCGGGGGAAAGGAAAAAAAAACAGTATTTTTGCTTGCACATGATTGGATGGTGGAAGTCAGCAGAGCTTCATCTAATTCACTAAGCTAAGGGAAAATTCCTTTGCAAAGTGAAGAGCCAATCTACCTTTAATGAACCAGTCCCCTATTCTCACTGGCCGAAGGCCACTAATTATCCGACCAATCCAGGAACTGATATAAACATAATTTAATGTTAAACTTGTAAACCACTCTGTGAACTTGTGTAAACCACTCTGGTGAAATGTATGCTCTTATACACGCCAAAGTGCACATGGGTTGCAGGTCATACATTTGTCACTTTTCAAACTGTAGCTAGTGGGCAGGTTGGGGTAAGTAAGGCAAAATAGTTGGCCTGTAGAGTCAAACACAGCCATGGCTTTACTTTGTCAACAATGAAGAGAGTATTCACTAAGCACTTCTGTATGCTAAGCAGATTGGGCCCAGCATCTGACAGAAACTGGACCAATGCCCCTTTCAATGCCAGTCTGTATAAGAATCAAAGGAATGCCCTTTATCTACTAACACAGTGATCCTAGGATAGCTTTAAGTGCTATAAAAAGTGCAGATCCGGCAGGGGATGCCATGATAAATCAGTACATTTCTTCCCTCCACAATGGCATCCTTAGATATTGTTTACAGTCCCCTGATAACGCTGCTCCTATGACTAGACCAAACTGTGTCCAATAAACAAAAGTTATGGTCTTCTAACAAAAGGTCTTCTAACCTGTCCAACTGCTAATTCTCCTGAGAAGCCTCTGTTGAAGGTACCTCATGAGATCCTTGCCTAATTGAACCAAAAGCGTCATCCTATATCAATGATTGAAGGCAAATGATACTACTCGTCTTCTATTTAGGAACATACAAGTATTAAGAAAACTATGTACAGAAAAAACTATGGACACCACAAAGACTGTTACTACATGTATTTCCATTAGAAGCATTCCAGGACAAAAGAGTTATCTCCCAAAATCTAGTCTCCCTTACCTATAATGAAATTAGTATATCTTGTTTTCTTAGGTGACAAATTAAGACTTTTGCCCACATTTTTACAGAGCTATGTTATGAGTTTTGTTGGAATGCTTAAGAAGTATCAGAAGGGCCAAAATACCTTTTCTGGAGAAAATACTGCTCTAGGTTCCCTCCTGTGCTGACCACATAAGCCTTGGTGTTTGGTCATGTGATCTCTGTTGAAAGGATGGATCAGGGGTCACAATGGATAATGCTGAGATTTAACTGGGATCGAGTGACCAAATACTTGGGTATCTAAGCAGCACCATAGAGAGCCCAAACTAGCATTTTCCCAGGAAAGGTAAGTATTTCAGTCCTTCTCTTATTCTCTATGTATCTATTCCATTTAAACTATGACCATAGAGTTCTCCTAACGTTTAAGTACAGGCTTGCATTAAACACATTGTTCCATGGCTAATGTACATTAGCTAAAAGAAACAGATTAAGCTCAGCATTGCCCCATGTGAAATCACGATCTCTGCTTAAATTCCTAACAACAATTTTCATTCATTCTAGAGATTTATTTTTTAATTATTGTGACAAAGATGACATCAAAAAAAATCTGTGCTTCTTAAAGAAGATCTATAATGTGTTTTCAGCAAGTGTACAGTTTAAGTTTCTACTGGAACTTTTAACTGAATGTGAATTTGATGTGACTTCTTTACATGCTTTCTTTACATTATGTGCTAGTTTGTAGATTCTCTCTAGTGGGGATTGTTATATGTTACAGTTTAGTCACTACACTGCTGACATTAAACCAGTCATAGGAAAGGCTGGTTAGAGAGTCAGCCAGAGCTGACTGATAGGTTTACACTAAGAAAGGAGAATGAGTAAAGCACAAGCACTGTGCTGCACTTTTGAGCTGGAAGCACAGCATGTATACCTAATAAACAGATATGGCTGTCCATATGCATATATTAACCATTTATGCACATAATTAGATTATTTCTCTTAAACTGACCTTTTTTTATTAAATATATATTTAAATAATCTTAAAAGCAATTATATTTTACCACTTAAACTAGCAAGCTGACTGTAATAAAAATGCCTAGAAGGTCAATCAATTTTAGTTTTACTGTTAATTAACTATTCACGAAATGTGATGTGAAAAACAAAGTCAGGCTGCAAGCAGTATAGCGTGCTACTTTGTTGACCCTATTCTCTTCAGTTGGTTTCATTTCCCTGTTTTCTGAAATGCGACGTGTCTGTATAATCCAAAAGAACCATGCAAAAAATTTTGCTTCATTTCAGATCTATTTGTATTTTCATGCCTTTATAAATTATGCAGATTTTGGATTTGTCCGATTTTTTGTTTTGGAACGATCCACAACAGGAAGTCACATGACTGTGTCTGTAATGCAACCCCCAGCAGTCAAAAAAATATCTGATTGTCCAAAGAACAGTCACATGCCAAATTTAGTTTAGTTTTTAACAAAATTGGGACAGATCGGAATTCTTGTTAAATGACCATTTGGATTTCTTTGTATTCTGATGCTTTGGAATTTGTAAATTCGAGTGTCCAAATTTAAAAAAAATTGTATCAATATCCATTCAGAACTAAATTAAATTGACCAGTCTACTGTTAGGTGCCGTGGAATGCAGGCAGTTCTTTTCAGACACTTATAAATTAGACTAGGCATGACCTACTATAGGCAAGATATTATGGTGAGGTGTTACTTTTACTTACAAGACCCCTGCCCTACAACCACGGGTGCTGATAAACAATCTGAGCAAAATCACTTCAACTTTTTAATATTTTGAATCATTAATCATCTTAGTGTACCCAATCACAATCTTAGGGGCTGATTTATAAAGCATTTACCCAGCGAATAGAAGGATGAATGCTGTTCACAGGGTATTACTGCCACTAGATGGAGCCAAGGAGCATAGCAATTTAGATTGGTCATTGATTCCAGGTGTCTGTGCTTAATAAAACAACGGAGGCAGCTACAGTTGTGTCATTTAACAGTACAGTAGTGTAAGTTGCAACAAATATACTGTATACGCTGTAATTAAAGAATGTTGGGATGACAGCTTTCCTTTTAATGTCTCGTTCACACTAGCTAACATGCATTATGCCCCGTATAACACTTATGGGCTTTAAAGGGCTGTGTAATGCATTGTTGCAATGCCTCACACTGTTTACTTTTTTTTTAACTTTGTTTAGCTGTTACAAGATTATATTTAATTCAACTCTATGCATTGCAAAGCTTTGTGCTGCACTACAGTGCAGTGAGGTGTGTTGCTTTGTGCAAACGCTAGATTTATTTAAAAATTGCACACCACGCACTTCTATTGTGTTCTATTTGCCCTTATGTTGATCCTGCACTGATCTATGGAGATCAGTGCAGCTTAATGGTCATGCTGTACAGTAAATGAGTCCTAAAGGTTGGTTATCGTCTAGCTAAGGCTTATTTAGGGGCAAGTCTAAAAAAAATGGTTTTGCTAAAGTAGGGTTGTGAATGTTGCATGTAGAGTTTGTCTTGGTTTTATAGACTTATAACTCTTAGAGGCAGACACAAGCAAGGGCTCTTTGGACTAAGCAATTTGTGACTGTATCAGAGGTGAGGGTAGCTACTCAATATACTCAACTCCCTCTGATCAACCAGAAAAGGTATAGAAGTTAAAATCTTCAGTTTGTAGGAGATTATACAGTTCATGTAGAACAGGCCAACTATAAATGAAGCCAGCACTTTGCTTAGTGTATTACCCAATTACCCCAACGTAGTTCTCCTGTAGCTTCTACTTATGAGGTCTCTGAGGGCTGTCATGATTCATATGAACTTGGTGTGACATGCAAGTACAGCCTAAGGTATGTGCCAAGCTGTCTCTATCTGGCGTAGAACAGTACCCATATTTGCACCTAGAAATAGTTTCGGCCAAATATGGATTTAGGATACAGGGTGAATTGAGTGTGAACTAGAATGTACCAAATTTCAGCTGTGAAATGCATATCTGTGGAATGAATGTCTATTTTTTTTAATTCATGTTTAAAAAAGCAAACTGAAAAAAAAGTTGCATTAAAAAAACTGATCAAATGCTTCTTTAAAAATGCGTTAGAAACGTATACATCATTTATAAACCAAACAATGTAAAATCAGTACTTTTTAAAATAAATGACACATTGGCATCTACATTATTATGCAGTCCTCAGAAAAATACTGCCTTAACTTGATTAGAGCCCATGAAAGAGACCTGGCTTAATGTGCTATATACAAGAAACATGGTGGGTCTATGTATCAAGTACTACAAATACATTTTCTGTCATTAAATTGGCTTTCAGGAAGTAATTTGAGACTTACATTTCCCAGTCTTGCTGTCAAGATATTTTACACCTATTGTGCGTGTAAAGTGTCAGTGAAAGATAGCCATACAGATTAGCTGGATCAATAAAAGGTTCAGGGAGGAGTCACACTATGCACTTGTATTGTTATGATATATTAAACTGCAGGCTATAGGCAATAACTCACTTTTTACAGGCATGACACCTCCTGGCTGCATTGAAGAAATTAAGTCTTGCATTTCTTTCTGTATCGTAATGTAAAAAAAAAAACATCTATAGCCCTGCTTATAGATCAAAGGTCCACATATAAGTAGGAAGTTGTTGTGTATAAAATAACAGTCAATACGTTAGCAATTTTTTAGGACTAGGGAGGAGCTGGGGTGATTTTGTCAAAATTGATTTTGCTGCAAAATTACCAATTTCGCTGTTGGTGAAACCTTGCTAATTGAAAGGCTAAGGTGAAATATGCTAGATCTACTCATTTTCCAATTTATTTAAACGGTGTAGGGTTTGCTTTAGGGGAAGTTAGTTTTGTTTATTTAATTTAGTGTTCCTTTAGTGTTTAGTTTTCCTTTTTTTTATAGCTTTAGCTTTACCTTTTTTTTATCTGTCAAATATTAAGGCTAATGAAGGGGCATGTATTGGCACAAGAACAGATCCAGGATATTTGAAAGGAGCTTCCATATCCCTTGTGAGTCATTTAAAGCTGGCTGCACCCTTAAAAATGACCAAAACCACATTCATTTTGCCTTTTGCATTAACACCAATGTGTTTCACCAAAATTTCACTCATTCCTAATCAGGACTGAAGATGTTTGAGGTATGATGGGGATGGACAGCACTGATGTACACACAACTGCAGGCCTGTTGTCCTCAGACAGTTCCTGGTCCAAAACGGTTGACAGCTATAAATGGGCAAACTGAATCAGCCAAATCTGGAAAATTCTGTGAATCTTTATCTTTGCCTTAAGGGGACGTCCACTTCACCTAAATATGTGATTGCGGTAAATCAGCATATACATTTCAGGCTACAAATATCATTCCCTAAAGCGAAAAGAATATCTGAATTTACCAGAATCAATTTTCTTTAGTGACAATGAAAAACAATAAGTCATGCTCCACTATGCAGCAAATGTTTAATGTGAATTCCAGACAAACCTCAACAATTGAGTAATAAGCCTTAGAAATAGCAGATTATCTGTGTCTATATTTGTTCTTGTTTGACAGAAAAATTAATGGTGAAGAATTGATTTTGGCCTGCTGTTCAGCCCACTTGGTACATGAGAGTCTCCGTCTATGTTCAGAATCACACCAAATATTGCAGGCTATGTGATCTGAGCCAAAAGTAGATCCACCCAGGGAAAGCAGCTGGTAACAGGAGGAGCAAAAGTGTTAAACTTTAGGAGCTCACAAAATAAAGGCCTAGCACGTTCCTGACTTTTTGTCTTGATAGACGTTCTCTCTAAGTCAATGTAAAATATGTAAAGTTTTGCTTATACAAAGAATGTTTTATGTGATTTTAAAGCTGACAGCTGGAATCTGGTTGCTATAGGCAACAGCTCCAATTTTCACTTCCTTTGTAGAATACCCTATAACAATTTTGAAGGAACACAAGCCTCCACAGCATTTGCACTTTTATGTTCTTTTCTATTCTCTGTAGGTAATACTGAAATGACAGCCACTAAAAGACACTCTGTAATTTCTTCCAATATGTGTTTTGCCTTTTCCCATTGGAAAGTGATTGTATCAGTATTAAAAAAAAATGTGCGTTTCCATTGCTTTGTCACACTGGTAGATATTTTTTTATTGACAGACATTTTCACCTGTGTCATCTAGATCAAAAGCCTGGGTCAATTGTTTCTTTCTAGCAACCTGAAAGGACTTGTTCTTGCGAGTTACAATTCTCTGATTGAATAATACAAGAAAAATAATACCAAAGGATTGTGTCTTCTTCCTCTTTTTGGCTGGCAGACAGTTATGTGGCCTAGGGCGGTGTTTCTCTGCTCCGGTCCACAGGGACTACTAACCGGAGATGTTTACTACACTTCTATTTAGCCAAAAGGCTGTATGAATTTAAAGCTTTTTAAAAGAGACAAAATGATTATTTCAACTTTAATTCTGTAAAGAGGTTTGAAAATCAAGCACCGATAGGCCAAATTTACATATTATTTATTACTGCGTTTTGTATTTATTCAACAACATGACCAATAATAAACCTATTATGTCCCTTAGTTGCCAAAATCTTCCAATCCTCCTCCCATGCAGCACTACAAGTGCAGGTGATTGCAGGTTTATCAGACAGCAAACAACCCTAGAAAAAGTCAATTGGAGAAGTCAGCAGTACCTTCTTGTATCGGGTGGTCCATGGATTCCTATTATGAGGTTGTTTTAGAAAGATTAACCTTGTAAAAGGTTTTGATTAAAGTTCAAATTCAGGCACCAGAAAAAAGTACACTTGCAGCAAGCCCCTACCCCCTCCCACTACAAATGTTACATGCTATTTTAGTCTAGGGTGATAGGAACAAACACTAGTAATAATCTAATTCCTCCCTCCCATAGATTCCCTTTCAGCTGCAAGACCAGCCCCTAGAAGCCATTTATTTTAGCCAATCCTTCGGTCACAGGTTTTCCAACATCATTGCAGTGAGGACCGTGAGGAGCTGTTCACATGTCAATCATGCTGGAGAAAAGAGGAATAGGTTAACTATTATGGCGTATTCCATTCTTCTGGACAAAACAAGCATGTAACCTTTGCAATGGAAGCAGAAGAACTGCAAGAGTAATTTTTACAGTTGACTGGAATTCAGCTTTGATGTAACACACTAAAATACAAAAAAATCCCCAAGGAATTCAATAGTGGATACACAACGCGTGTAGATCAACCTGTAGAGTCCCCTTTATCATTTATTTAGTAGGCAGGATGGTTTGCATTTCACACATATTTTCACTTACCCCATTAAAAGGCCAAAACACACAAAATCATGAGGTATTACTTTGTATTTTGGCCAATGTAGGCAGCACCTGTGCCAAGGGTCCTCATATCTGGAGATACAATAACACTTCACAGAACACACAAAACTGACACTTTTCATGGTTTAAAAATTAAACATACTCACTGCTCTAACAACCTGTGTAGAGTCAGAAGGCTACATGGATTAATAGAGCAGTGAGTATATTTACTTTGTACTGTTTTGCAACATTGTTTCTATCTTGCAAAGGCAATCATGAACGCCAATTTATGGGATTGATTTTTACAGCACTTCTGTGGCTAATGTATCTACTTGCTTAATACAGTATTATCAGAATTGACAGGACTATTCATATTAGCCTAGCATTCATTTAATATGCAAGTGAGAGCAAGTGCCATCTAATCTTTCTTATTTACTGTATATTCTTAAGAACATTCAACCAGAAGAGAACATACAGTAAGAACATTCAATTTTGCCCTATTCTCATAAAAGCTGGTAAACTTGCACAGAAGATGTGCCATTTTGCTGGACGAATAGCTATGTAATTTTTTTGATAAGTAGAACACATAGTTTTGAAACAAGAATCAGCATAACAAGAAAGCTAGCATTTTCCAGAAAAAAATAGGTCAGCAATAATAGGTTTTGTTTTTGGTCTTTCCAGAAGCTTGGTGAAAGAAGAAAACACTTTGCAATTATATCAGGATTCCACACTGGGAAGGATTGCAAATAATCAGAGTTTGGATTGTTTTTTGCATTCATATACCTACATGCATGGGCTTTTTTGCAGTCTTTGTTTCTGCTGGGGAGATTCACCCTAAATATTGGTTCCAGTGACCATTGTTTTTGGTACAGATAATTTAAGTAAAATTGAAACTTTTTGAGTTGTCAAGAGAACAGGAGGTGAGGCAAAATCTTGCAATGGGAACAGCCTTGGTGACAACTGTCCAAGAGGGAATTTAGTCACTGGGACAGTAAGAAAAGGGAAACATCTCCAATGGGACACAGACAGCAAAAATAACCTTTAATATATATATACAGTATATATATATATATAGAGGTGCACTAAAATTAAATGGTCTAAACAGATCTCTGATATTTCCCTTTTAAAATAGAAAAAGAGATTGAGGACACAGAGTCCTCAATATCTATGTGTGTAGCACGTTATAAATGAACAGGAAGCCTCTATACTGAGTGCTCCTGTTCATTCATTCAGGCCGGCTTGGCCTCATGTGACAGCTGACAGCTGTCTCTGCCCTCACACTACTCTCCATCCTGATCTGTCACAGGAGGCTGAGCGGGGCAGTGCGAGAGGAGAAAAACCTGTCTCACCGCTAAGGTAAAAACAGAGGTTTAGTTACACGTCGCCTGCAGAAAATGTGAAAGCCGCACAGCCGCGTCAAGGCACCTCTAAATAGAGCGGTCCTAACTCAAAACTATGAGAGTCTCCAACTTGGAGCACATATGGCAAAAGATCAAATTGGGTGCAGGTTTGTCAGGAGGAAGCCCAAACTTAGCAATGAGACAGGTTTTTTTGCATGCTGGCTGGTGAGAGTGCTGGGAAAACTTTTTGCTGTTTTAGGGTATAAGGCCCTTCCACGTGCACCTTGCTGTAAAGCTGGTAGCAAGTTGATGAGTGTGTTTGCCATTTGTTTTGCTGCTTTCCTCTAGTCGAGATCGCGGTCTGATCACAGTTAGATTTGGTTTGCGACCAGAATCGTGGAACGAGGTACCACTGTATATATATATATATATATATATATATAT
>NW_017307074.1:118403-137941 GCF_000935625.1 Nanorana parkeri | reverse complement strand
TGTGTGTGTGTGTGTGTGTATATATATATATCTATATATCTATATATCTATATAGATATATATACTGCTAGCAAGCTTTTAAAAATTTAAATATGTATCCAATTTCAATAAAACTGGACTCCAGGCAGAAATACAAAAACCCACAATAAATGCAAATATATATTAAAGTGACATTAAAGGCAAAAAATGTTTCCCTCCCCCCATGTTAATGTTAGCACTTACCTTAAATGATGTCTCTTTTTCCGATCCTCCTCTTCTTTCCTGATGTTTTCTGCCTTCTCTCCAGCGGTGCGGCGGTTCTCCGATCCAGCGCTGACTGCTCTGTCCCTCCGATCCAGCGGTGTCTGCATGCGGGTGCACAGGTCCATAGACTTACCTTGTGTTCCTTGTCGCGTCCCTGCCAAAAGTGAGAACTGCGCATGCGCCCGCCCCAAGATCCTTTGCGGCCGCTCGAGAAATTTCTCATTTTCACACGGGACCGCGCACGGAACACAGATGAGTCTAAACTGCTGTTTGAGCGGGTTTTTTTTTTTTTTTTTTACTTTTTGCATATATCTACTGCTTGCTGTTTTGTTTCCAGACAGCAGGTTTTGACCCAGTGTTGCTGACCAAGCCAGGCTGCTTCTGCATTAGAGGGCAGGGGTCTATCTGTGATGTCTGCCAGGAGTGCCTAAATCTCTGATCTCCCTGTGGACTACACTGTTAAGCAATACATCTTGGTATAGGAATTGTCATAGCCTGTGATTTGGAATGGATAACGGTTCAATTCACCAAGGGTTTGTCAAACCTTGTTTGAAATATGGCTAACTCCCAACTTAGCAGTAAATCTCATTGAGGTTTATGGCTCTCAGTTATGAGAGACATGTGCCAATGTAAAAAAAAAAACCCACTACAGTGGGAGGGTCTTTTACGTGGCTTTGAGGGCAACATTAAAAATTCCTTTAACTAACATGCTTGGGGGATGCCTTAAAGCTAGAACAGTGTGATTTTCACGTACAGTCTCAGCAATGGCAATGCATATTTTGCAGTGGAATTGAATTAGCTTGGCTTACATGCAGCAACAGTACCCTGAACCTGATTCATTTTGGTTTGGAAAAAAAGGCATTTTGCAGTTAGTTTTATCAGGGTCACACCTTTTTTTATAAAACAGCAATAGGTTCGCTTTCACCGGCAGATAGCAATTGGCCAGTAGTTTGCTCTGGCTGTCCCTTTCCTTGCTCATGTAAAACTGTCCTGCCACTGGCCAATTTCTGTCAAGCTCATCAATACATAAGTGAGAACCGTCCAAAAATGAACTAGAGAAAAATAGTACTGGGAGGGTATTTAACTATGTGAATTAAGAGACCACAGAAAACACAGCAGTGCAAACTTTATCAGTAGCAGGATTTATTTAAATTGTAAGGCTAGGCCCAAATTTACAAGAGACACAGGCTACAGGCTGGGGTTTATCTACAAAAATTAGGATATTGCAGAGGATAGAGCCGTTTGAAAGTGGACAGTAGCAAGATAGTTTTAATCAGGGAAAATACGCTTCACTGGTGTACACCTTTTATTTTAGTGAATTGGGATAGGGAGGTGCAGTAAATGTGAATGATATAATGTGGGGTGGTTTAGGTGCACACTGTTCTTGCTATGGACGGGACAGCAGATACAAGTGACTGCTTACTGCTGACCTCAAATCAACCACAAAATAGTGGTGTTATCCCCGCCCCCTCATCACAAAGAACTTTTGCCCAATAGAGAGCTGCTGCGGACACGAAGGGGGAGACAGGGAGCTGGAACTATGAAGGTGACATGGGGTCCGGGAGTGGAAAGCTGGGGACGTGAAGGGGGAGAAGAGGGGAAGCTGAGGACATGGAAGAAGAGAGTGTGGGGTCCGGGAGCGGAAAGCTGGGGACATGAAAGTGGAGAATGTTTTTTTTTTTCCTTGTCTAAATTCTGTTTAAAAAAAAGAAAAACAAATCTAATTTGTTTCTTCTTGGGGGGAGGGGGGGGGCCTTCATGGATTCTTGCATCGGGGCCCTGAGGTCACTAGTTACGCCTCTGTTAAAGACCAAAAAGAATAATAAGGACAACAAAAAAGCAGCAAAGGGGTTGATTGCTCTAAGAGCTAGCAATCAGAATTAAAGTACAGTTTCCTAACTGACCCTTATCTCTCCCTATGCAATTTATCATCTCTCTCTAAACTTTCACTACAGCAGCTTCCAATACACTTGCTACTCTGTGCTCCGATTTTTCCAATGAGGGGGCTGGGTTAACCTAAAGCCTCCTAATTGTCCCTTCTATGCCTGCTGGCCATAGTTAAAAGGCTATACAGTGCATTTTGGTTTTAGGAAAATTTTCCTGGACTAACCTCCACATACATTTGCCAGAACAATACATCTCAAACCTGCAGAATTCACTATAAATTCATGATAGCTGTAAACCTGATGTTTTCATGTGAACCTCATGAATACCTGTGATTGGACAATAGGCAATAGAGCAACAGCAAACTGCTGAGGGCAGTATTCCCTCTTGTTACCATATTCACAGCAAAAAACAACAGGCCTTAATTTTTCCTAGTATGAGTGGTGCTGCATGGGTAATTACAGGCGTCTAAAGTTCTTTTTTTTAAAATAATGAATGCATAATAAATAAATGGCCCTTTTTATATTTCTGTCAGCAGTTCACATTTACATTTTACCTAAAGTTTCTGTGCCTTTCAGATAAGTCACAATATGTAAATGTGTTACCTCCAGTGTGTAGTGCATCATGACCCTTCACATATTTCTGTGTATAGAGAGCCTTTTGATATCTAATTTCAGAAGACTATAATGAGAAGACACATTCATTTAATTCTACCATAGAGTCAAGACACAGCTTTGATAAGGTTGACTCCATTAAACTGGTAACAGTTTGATTCTGATTGCTATGGGTAACCACACATCATAGTACCGGGCAGGGGCGTAACTAGAAATCACAGGGCCCCATAGCAAAATTTTGTATGGGGCCCTGTGATTTCTAGTTACACCCCTTGAAGAGCCCACATAACTCACCTGAGGGTGACCCTGCAGAGCCCACCATAGACTCTCTATAGTGGGCTCTGCAGGGTCACCCTCAGGTGGGCTGGTCACACTCCTTACCTGTCCGCCTCTTCTTCCTCGGTCTTCCCTCCTCTGTCGCCGGGCCCGCTCCGTCCTCCATCGCCGGGCCTGCTCCGTCCTCCGTTGCCGGGCATTTTAAAGGATAAGTGCACCTTTTCTTTAGTAAAATGGGATGTGAGACAATTAAATTATTTTAATTATATTTATAAACATTGTTTTTTAACCTGCATGAGCTGCTGATGACTAGGGATGAACAGATTTTGTGAACTTAATTTTGTAGCAAAAATGAATATGGCTATTTGTTTCGCCATGCAGCAAAATAGGCATAAGAAAAACATTCAAGTGAGCAAGGTTTAAAGGCTAAATGGCTGCATTACATGAAAAACAATGACATGCCCTGTCGCTTTGTAACATGGCTTCTGTAATATACAAAAGCCATGTGATCACCAAGTAAGTGAGAACAGTGTGATCATATGGCTCTTTAATAAACAGAAACCACTTGATCATAATAATTGGTGATCACATGACTTCAGCTTATCAACAAGCCATGTGATGACCAAATCTTTACTCACCTGGCGATCATCAATGGGTTTTGCTGATAAACAAGCAAAGTGATTGTGTAAATTTCAACTTGATATGAACTTGATATCAACGTGGTATCTTGGGAAGGTTATATCAGGAGAGCATTGCTGGGAAATCTCATCTGTAATCTCATGAGATCTTAGGGAAAGGCATTTTCCTCCCCTGAGATGATGTGCATGGTCACATGTCCTAGTCACGGTAAGTAAAGGAAGTAAAAAATGGCCACTGTGAGATGAATGGGGAGGAAAATAAATATAAGGTATGCAAAGGAAAAAAAACAGCAATGATCTAGAAGTATGTGTCTGTAGAATGTCATTACTAAACATTTCTAAAGGTGCCTTTGTTGTTATTTTAAATATATGGGTAAAGCTCCTCTTTTAATATGTTTTCCATGTGTACACTGCCTGTAGTGCATGGGAAAAAGATGCGGAAAGTAGCCGCATAGAGGACAATGTGAGAAGATGCCGGATGTGGAAGAATCACAGGACAAGTTGTCAGCAGCCATGGATGAGGGAAAGGCACACTAGGGGGTAAGCCTGTCAAAATGTGCAAGTATGCTGTGCATTCCTGCACATTATGGCAAATAAGCTGATTGGTTGCCATGGGAAACTGCTCCAGATTCTCCCTGCTCCAGTTTTGATAAATCCCCCCCCCCCCATCCCCAGTGTACCCATAAGTAGGGGGTCGCAATCCACTTCTAAGTGGCAGATTTTGCTGCAGGAAATTGCAAGTTCCTTATGCAGGAATCCTTAATCGTGTCTAAAATATAGGTGTAAAAGAAGCCTAAAGCCCCAGGGACTGATGCAGCCCCATTGTAGCTAAAACATTTATTTTGGGTGGATTGACCTTTTTAAGTACGTATGCCAAATCCTGTAAAGGAGCCAGTGACAGTTGATTTAACCCAAAATTGAGAAATTATTTTTTGAAGGACTTCCTCTGCAACATAGAAAAACCCTTTTTAAATAAAACCCTGATATCTTACGCTTATTTGTAGTCCATAATTACAGCTTAAACCTTATGATGTGTCATCCTAACTTTAGACACAAAAATATATATTAATGAGGATTTTTCAAAATCTGCAGACATAAATCCATGCTATTAATTCAGAGAACGGAGTAAACTATAAATTTATTTTGACATAATTATGGTACTATTTCACATTTCATTGATTTTCCTATGGGTTTTGGGGAGGGCCGTTTCATGGCACATATTTATTAAGGTGCTGATATTACAGTCATCGAACTCAAAACATATTTGCTATTTTGCCCCATGCTGTCTCTGTGAGATGAGGCAATTAAAGTGATCTTAAAGATGGCAGGATGTAATTATGGGACAGCAAGCCTGCATCTTTTGTAGTAGCTATAACAATGTTCCCATACACCTTGTTCCACAATGTGCTGCAGTGCTATTATTACTGTACACTGCTTCACAGGACACAATAGAACACTCGGAATTCTTATCTCTTATTCCTGTAGCAGAGCTGCTTAGATATAGAGTAAGTGCTATTCTGCTGCCTTTCTGTCTTCCCAAGTCAGCTGTTTTTTTTATGTCTTATGCCCTTCCTTTAATTTAAATATTTTCCCTTTATCTCTTGTTTGGTCTATATTGACTTCTTTCTTTAAAACTGACCAAAGATATCAAAGTGAATGTGTGGGCACAATCCAGAAAATATATTTTTTTCTGAAAGATCCTTGTATAAACACATGTGTGTGGAAATCCCAAGCACACATGATTATAGTTATGGGGGCAGTAAGGAGGAAAATAGAAAGATATCTCTGCCCCCAGCCATAGCGAATGGCTGAACAGTATCTCCCCTGAGCCTGATGAGTCTCTGGGAGTCTGCTAGTGACCATAAACATGAGGATGATCATTGGGCCTGGCTAAAATATATATACAGTACTGTGCAAAGGTTTTAGGCAGGTGTGAAAACATTCTGTAAAGTAAGAAAGCTTTCAGAAATAAAAATGTTAATAATTTATTTTTATCAATGAACAAAATAGAAAATAAATGTACAGAAGAGAAATCCAAATCAAATCGATATTTGGTGTGACCACCATTTGCCTTCAGAACAGCATCAATTCTTCTAGGTACACTTGCACACAGTTTTTGAAGGAACTCGACAGGTAGGTTGTTCCAAACATCTTTTAGAACTAACCACACATAATTTGTAGATGTAGGCTGCCTCAAATCCTTCTGGCTCTTCATGTAATCCGAGACAGACTTGATGATGTTGAGATCAGGGCTCTGTGGGGGCCAAACCATCACTTCCAGGACTCCTTGTTCTTCTTTACGATGAAGATAGTTCTTTATGACATTGGATGCATGTTTGGGGTCGTTGTCCTGCTCAAGAATAAATTTGGGTCCAATCACAAGCCTCTCTGATGGTAGGGCATGATAGATAAGCATATGCTTGTATTTCTCACAATTGAGGACACCATTGATCCTGACAAAATCTCCAACTCCATTTTCAGAAATGCAGCCCCAGACTTGCAAGGAACCTCCACCATGCTTCACTGTTGCTGCAGACACTCATTACTGTGCCGCTCTCCAGCCCTTTGGAGAACAAACTGCCTCTACCTACAGCCAAATATTTAAAATTTTGACTCATCAGTTCAGAGCACCTGCTGCCATTTTTCTACACCAAGCCCCCCACCCCCCGTTACTATGTTTTTGTGCATAGTTTAGTTGAGTCGCTTAGACTTGTTTCTATCTCGGAGGTATAGCATTTAGGCCGCAGAGAAATGGCAGCCGGTGCTTATCTTTTTTATTAAATCAGAGCGTAGATGATAGAATCTTGTCAGACTATAGTAAGGATACGTAATTTTATATCTAAAAGATCATCTAATTTCATAGTTACAAAAACAGCTACCTCTTTGACCATAGTGATCTGCATATAAGGTGTGGTTACAGAATTTTCCTCCCACTGTAGTGTGTAACTGAGGTCATCATTTGTCCTCTTTCAAACTACAGGAGTTCTTCAGAGAAAGAGAGAGGAGCTATTTTATGCATCTGAGGGACAACTAGGCCACCATGTATGTTCTTTTTGGAAAGGATCACAGACCAAGGAGCGTGTTCCCTTTAGATACATGTGAGATATGTGAAAGAAGAGATGAGAGACTTTATTGAGGAAAATGCTATTTTACAGTATTTTTTATCAATTAGATACTTTTGCTAGCCTGTGGATAACAACATTATTAAAGCTCTGGTTACTTTGTTGTTCTAAATACAAATTTATAGCCTGATGAGCGACTACCTAGAAGGAGGTAAAGCATTAGATCTGCTGTGTTCCACATCTCCTGCATTTTACTTCACATTAATGCTCCTTGGGCTAACCTTTTAAAGTTAAAGTATATCCAAGATGCCCTCAGAGGTGAATCCTCAACCCACATTTCTACACTTTGCAGGTCAGTGATTTAGACTCTATGGAGCCAGATGATCAGAATAGTAGCCATTATTGTTTATTGTCTGTGGGATTATTTGTATTTTCTGTTGAATATTGTAATGTACTCTTACTTACCTATATCATACAGGACTTTTAGTCGTGGAAAATGTTATAATTCTGCGATTAAGCCTGCTTTTTTATGCATATATTATTGCAAACATTTGTTCAATAAAAATTACTTGATAAAAAAAAAGAATAGTAGCCAAGCAACAAGAATTTTATGAAGAGGTCAGGAAAGGCAGCCCCCATATTTTTTTATGTCAAGTATACTTAATTTTATCCCTACCTCTACATTTCTGAAAATGTAAATTGTAACAGAGCACAGGGAAATAAGACAGCCAAGTGATACGTATTGTGAATTTCAAGTGGAAACAGTGATAGTTATTTCGAAACTTCAAAAAGTTTAAACAACATGAGCAATCTCTTGATAGAAATATTGTTTAGAATGAAAGAACATTTTCTCAGCGGAGGACTGATGTGGGATTAGATTGGGTTATTCATAATCCCAGATGTTGTATTATATCCAGCCTAAAATCAATGCACATTCATTTCAGATATGTTTACATGCACTAAGTCTTTATCTTAACAAGTACATTGAAGACAGTTCACGCTGAATTGGTTGATGCCTGGGTAGTGTAATATTCAAAACTGATTATCTTAAAAAGATGTCCTATGAGATTTACAGTGCCTTCTGATAATTAAAAACCATACAGAGCTGTAAATGATCCAGACAAACGCAGTGTATTGCTGAGCTCTATAATGACATCTGGCATTCCACAAATTTTTCTTCAGGAAAACTCCCACGTCACAATCAAGTGTTTTGTGTGGTTTTTTTTTTTTTAGCAGTTAACCCTTTTTTGAAAAATTGCATGGCAGTAAATCCAGAGTGTATTTATCACTTCTATCACTTATAAAATATTCAGAAAATAGGTTGATGAAACTTCTGAAAATTTCAATATGCTTTGTTTGTCAAACATGGCAATGTTTACATTGATTTATTTTTGAAGAACAGTTGCCTAAACTATCTGGCTAATTGTATTCCTGTTACCACATCCCTTCAACATACATCTGTTCTGCAATGGTCTTTCTTCAAACTTCTCTCATCCCTCCGAGAAAATCCATGACCTCCATTATTTCTCTTATTATGACTTTCTATATGTCCAATGTAGGGATCCTGCCATAGGCTGTAGTGTCCTGTTTGGTTCTGTACAAAAGCAAACATTTCCCAGCACACTCACCAGCCAGCCTGCAAGAAATACACTGCCTAACTACTAGTGTTAAAAAAACAGAGGTTTTAGTTGCACAACTTTTGCAAAAAATGTGGAAGCCACACTGCCTTGTCAAGGCCCCACTGTGATCCTAACTCTAATCTATGAGAGCCTCCATCTTGGAGCATATATTCAGTCATGGCCAAAAATATTGGCACCCCTGCATTTCTGTCAGATAATGCACCACTTTGCACTGAAAATGGTTGCAATTACAAACATTTAGGCATTCTCATGTTTATTTCTTTTGTTTGTATTGGTATGACACAAAAAGTGGAGGAAAAAAAGCCACACCTGACACATTCCATGCAAAACTCCAAAAATGGACTGGACATCATTATTGGCACCCTCAATTAATATTTGGTAGCACAGCCCTTGGAAAAAATAACTGAAATCAATCGCTTCCTGTAACCATCAATGAGTTTCTTACACCTCTCCACAGGCATTTTTGACCACTCTTCTTTTGCCAACTGCTCCAGGTCTCTCAGATTGGAAGGGTTTCTTTTTGACATGTGCTTTGGGTCATTGGGTCATCCTGCTGTAATACCCATGATCTCTGATGGAGTCCAAACTTTCTGTCACTTGGCCCTACATTGCACCCCAGAATTCTTTGGTAGTCTTCAGATTTCATAATGCCATGCACACAGTCATGACATCCAGTGCCTGGAGCAGCAAAGCAACCTCCACCATGTTTGACTGTAGGGACTGTATTTTTTTTCTTTAGAGGCCTCATTTATTTTTCTGAAAACAGTAGAATGATGGGCTTTACCAAAAAGTTGTTTCGTCTGTCCACACCACATTCTCCCAAAAGGATTTTGGCTTCCTCAGGTAAGTTCTGGAATGCTCCAATCTGGCTTTTTTATGTTTCTGTGTCAACAGTTGGGTCCTCCTGGGTCTCCTACCAAGTGTCCCTTTTCATTCGGATGGCAACATATATAGTGCAAGCTGACACAGTTGTACCTTGGGCCTGAAGATCAGCTTGAATTTGTCTGGAAGTTGATCAAGGGTCTTTATACACCGAACAATCCTTCATTGCAATCCTTGATCAATTGTTCCTTTTCATGCACATCCAGGGAGATTAGCTACAGTGCCATGGGCTGTAAACTTCTTAACAATGTTGTGCACCGTGGACACAGGAACATTAAGATCTCTGATGGACTTGAAACAATTTTCTGCACGAAGTGGTGCATTATCTGACAGAAATGCAGGGGTGCAATATTTTTGACCATGACTGTATAACAAAGGATGAATTAGGTGCAGGTTTGCCAGTAGGTAGCCCAACCTCCTTAAAAGTAGAGGGACACACCAGAAGTGCTCCAAGATGGAGGCTCTCATAGATTAGAGTTAGGACCACACTACACAGAGGTGCCTTGATGAGGCAGTGTGGCTTCCACATATTTTGCAAAAGGTTTTTCCACATATTTGCAAAAGGTTTTAAACTAGGTTTAAAACCTCTGTTTTTAAACCTAGTAGTTAGGCAGTGTATTTTTTGCAGGCTGGCTGGTGAGTGTGCTGGCAAATGTTTATTTTTGTACAGAACCAAACAGGACACTACAGCATATGGCAGGGTCCCTACATTGGACATACAGAAAGCCATAATAAGAGGAATAATGGAGGTCATGGATTTTCTCGGATGGATGAGAGAAGCTTTGAAGCTAGTTTTATATGTTGATGATTCCATTTGCCATTTGTTTCACTGTTTACTTCTTTGTCCCAGGGAGCAGAGAGTCATAGCCAACCTAAGTAACCTCTTTTACTTTTGAAGATTTGTCATCATTAAAGGTGTTAAATGCTTCTGTTAGCTACCGCTAAACATGTCTGTGTTAAAAAGGTTTATATTATGAGTTACAAATACTTTTCAGCTCAGCCAATCATTGAGTTGTGCAACCATGTGGTGTGAGCTAAGAAGGAGATAAATATTTTGGGCAACCTTATAGTGTGTTCTCCTTCCCTCTGGGCTTTTGCCCATAGTAGTTCTGCCAGGGAATACTCCCCAGAAAGAGAGTTGGCCTGAAGATTTGATGTGCCCTTTGATTCAGTGCAACCAAAAGGGAATAATTCAACACACATGTTGGTGAACTGGCTGTAAGGGGAAGTAAGGGGAACTAGAACCTTCTCTGCTGATCTGCATTTGTAGCAAAGGAAGTAAACCTTGATTTTGGAAATTTAGATCTGCTGCATTAGATGTGTCAGGGACACAACTGAAGGGTTGTTACAAGTCTTAAAGCCAGAGAAGTCACATTCGAATTAGTTACTTTTGTCTGGATATCCTGTATCCCCTAACCCCCTTGCCTAAAAATACTATAAACCTGTTACATTTTCTAAAGTGACTGTTGCTCTCCATCTTTAAATCCAATACATACCAAAATCCCATACTGACATTGGATTTGGCTTGGGAGCTGGGAATCCAGAGTGTAACCAATTATGATTTTTTGGGTAATGTCCTATGACCCTATAGGAAAATGTTTTATGCCAATATAGACCATGATCTCGGGTGACATGGCTACTTGGAAACTCATACAGCTTTTCGTACATCATGCTGCTGACAGTACTGATGCAAACTTTTTTTCTCATGCTCTTGGCTCCCAGCTTCAAAGAGCTTTGTGTAATGGTAATGTTTGATCTTATTATACTAATGCTAAGGCTAGCCAGTAAACTGAAGTAGGATTGCCACAAGAAAGTACAAATCCAGCTTTGTCCCTAATTGGCATCACTTAGTTTAAGAAAAGCAGGTAGCCTGAATTGTAGCTGAAAGGGACTTTGACTTTGCCCATTCAGAGCAAATTACACTTTCTCTTATTAACCCACCCCTTGATCCAATTATAGTCACCTTAGCGTCTCTGTTATTGTGACATTCAAACTCTGTGTAAGCTCAATGTCAGATGGTATTGGAGCTCACAAAGCAGCAGTGTAGCAAAAAGACATCGCAGCCTGCACAGCTGCTATGGGGCCACTGGGGTGGGAGGGTGGTACCATTACTGAGGCTGTTAGGACAAATAAACTGTGAGGTTTCTATTATAGAATGACTTATAGAAGTCAGAACTCAGTATAGTCACAGATCCCCCTTTGTGCAGTAATCAGCATTTGCTGAGCTGTCTTAGCAGTGTAGGTTTATTGCCCTCTAAAATTCTGCTATAGACTAAAAGTAACTCTGTAAACCCAATGCAGTAAAAAATCCCAGAGTTTCTTCTCTGCTAAAATCTTAAATGGCAACTAAGGTTTTCAGCTCTATAAAAAAAAGTTTAAAGAAGCTAGAGTTTAAAGAAGATTGTTCTTGGGATTATAGAGTAATTGGGGTTGTTTCACTAAAGCCAAATAGGCTGTTAAATTTGCAAGGACATTTTCGTTTAGCTTACTGAATGAGGGGAAATTCTGCTCACTTCCATCGTCCAATCATGTGCAAGTAAAAGAACAGTTTTCTTTGCATGTGATTGGGTGTTCTTTCCAAAGTGAATTTTCAACACATACAGTAGCTAAGGAAACATGCCTTTGCAAAGTCTTCGCAAACAGCCTGTATGCCTTTAGTAAATCAGCCCCATTGAACACAAGACCATCAATAATTTTGTCACAATATTAAATGCCATTTTTATTTTATTTTTATTATTGTTACTACTACTACAAGTTTTATCCAAGGCTCTAGTCCTAGAAGTGTATTGGCTATGCTAACAGCTCTCCTACTGCTTTACCTTGAATTAGGCAAACTTTATGTTAAGATCAATGACACATGTTATCACCTTTGATGACCTGTTCATGACACATGTGATTCACAATAAATCTGTGAAAACAGGAAGTAAGGGGGACAAAACAGCTAAACTACAGGGCAAAGAGCTTCTTTTATCCATTATATCATTGGAATACTTGTCAAGAGTGTTATTCCCTTGTTGATATTAAGATAGACCAGTTAATGTTTATGACTTTATTAAAGTAAGTGTACTTCTATATTTTCACATTTCAGCTGCAACTGTATTCTTAGCATTTTGTCTAATTATAATTTAATTGGATTATTTTGGAGGCTGAGCAAACTTTTATAGCCATTTAGTTCTATCTGTTTATCATACTATTTATTTACAGTTGTATTTTCTTTTGCTTGTCCTTGCATAATTTCATCTTTGTACAGACAATCTTTCCCCTTTGAAGGTCATTCAGAATTCTTTATTTTTTCTCTTTACTTTATCCATGATTTCTGCTGCAAATTAGTGTAACATGTAAGGTTTATTAAACATTCTGTATTCCAGACATTATCAGAAATAAAGTATAGATCTCTGCCAAGGAGGAATTGCTGTTGGTAATAGAGATGGGCCTTGTTTCTATACCTTGCTGAACATGTTTTACATGACACACAACCAGGAAAATAATGATTTTGCATTCTCTACCATGCAATACCCCAGTAAATAGTTCTCAGAAGTTAGCTACATGAGATTGAATAAAGATTGTTTAAAATTAAAATAGATTAGAAAACCAGTAAAAGTAATTTACAAGTTTAGTAATACAACAAGTGTTTTATTACGTTCATAAATAGTGTAAATATGGAAACAATTTTAAGAAATCCTAGTGTATATTATAATATTAATATATATATTTTTTAAAAGCATGATTTTATCTACAATTTCTAATATGTACTTGGAATCCTCAACAGGTGACCAACCCCTGAAAAACAACCCCACGCCATAATCCCCCCCTCCACCAAACTTTACACTTGGCACAGTGCAGTCAGGCAAGTACCGTCCTCCTGGCAACCGCCAAACTCAGACACGTCCATCGGATTGCCAGACAGAGAAGCATTATTCGTCACTCCAGAGAACATGTCTCTACATCTCTAGAGTCCAGTGGCAGCGTGCTTTACACCACTGCATCCGACGCTTTGCATTGCACGTGGTGATGTAAGGCTTGGATGCAGCTACTCCGCCATGGAAACCCTTTCCATGAAGCTCTCTATGCACTGTTGTTGTGCCAATCTGAAGGCCACACAAAGTTTGGAGGTCTGTAGCTATTGACTTTGCAGACAGTTGGTGACTTCTGCGCATGTATGGCTCCGCCCCCAGCCCAATCACAGGACCAGTTATACTATAAATTAAAGCCCGCCTCCCAAGGCCACCATTCTTTTCTTTGTCCTCACTGCTCAAGCCGGTTATACTAAGGATATGTTGGAGTTTTTTTTTTTTGCCCTCACCTTGCCGGTTTCTTCTGGCCTGCCGCACAGGTTCAGCCTCTCCTGTCCCTTTGTTCAGATGGCTGAATGCATTCTTAATAGGGAAGCCCCTCCTCCCCCATAGCCTTGGAGTTGGGGTGCAGGAAATGGTCTCTTGGGGTCTTTTCATGTTCAGATGCTTCCTCCATCATGGCGGCAGGTTGAACACCTGCATAGCCTCCTGCTCTTGGGACTCCAAAGAGGAACCGTGGCTCAGCTGCATCATCAGAAGCTATGGTTGTACTGGGATGATCACATGCATGGACAAGCTGAGAGGTAAGATCCACTCCATTTTCTTTCAATGAGTTTGTTTAAGTAATACATGTGCTGCTATTTCCTATAGCCTTGCAGTACTGCTTTGCTCTGGCTAAATCTTTCTGCATGTGTGCTTAAAACCTTACATATGTGATTCTGTGGTGCTGCTAATGCCTTAGCTGAATCTTGCAGGTAATTACCTGAAACATCCATTAGCTTGCTTGTGGTGCTTTACCCTGCAGGTGTTTGATGAGTGCAGGCTGCTGCCACTTATAGCTGTGCTGCTAAACCTTTAAACTGGATCTTACAGAAATGTGTTGTTTGCTGATTCTGTCGGCTTCAATCTTGTGCCTTGACTCTTGGGGGCCTTTCATGTGAGTGTTTTGCTGTCACCTGTGGTTCCCCAGCGTTGTTAATGTTTAAAATGTAACTTATGGAATTGGTGCTTCATTTCAGGCCTATTCTGCCTGTTATTCAGTAATCTTTTCATGGTCCTATGTATACAGCATTGTGTTAGTGACAAGAGCCTGTTGTGCTATAACTCTGAGCACATGCGTATGTGGCTTCTTGTTCAAAATGTAACTTATGGAATTGGTGCTTCATTTCAGGCCTATTCTGCCTGTTATTCAGTAATCTTTTCATGGTCCTATGTATACAGCATTGTGTTAGTGACAAGAGCCTGTTGTGCTATAACTCTGAGCACATGTGTATGTGGCTTCTAGGTTTTCAGCATGGCTGTTAGTGTCTAGCAGGTTCTGACAGGTGCTGTTTAATCACATCATTATCTTCAGTTTCTCTGTAATAGTAAATGTTGGATCATGTGTTCAATTACCAAATGGCATTTAACCTCCTTCCCCAAGAGACCAGCTACATTCTATAAGGTGAGGGTCAGGTATGTATGAAGATAAAAATAAAAAAGAGTGTGCAAATACATGGGCATAATGAATTGTAAATCTCTTCAGGCCTATTGCCAGCACTGTTCCTCAGAGTGCATATGCAGGGGTTAATGGATTGTAAATCTCTCCAGCCCTTTGCCATCACTGCTTCTCAGAGTGAACTTCTGGATTATCACCAGTACTGCTCCCCAAAGACAGAGGAAGCTGCTCAATTTGGGATGAAAAGTCCTCTTCAAGCTGTGATAAAGCTGCTACACATGCAAGATCCGGCTATTAGAATCCAGCTAGCGGATTGGATCACAAGGATTGTACAACCTTTAAGCAGCGCTTGGCCTGCGATCACCTGGCAGGATGCTGTGCCAGGTTCCCCCTGCAGGGGGCAGCAGAGGATAAAGAGGCAGAAAGGTACAGGTCTGCAACCTTACACAGAGGTGATATTCTTCATGAACTGTCACTAAACCAGTCAAGCAGCTACATCCACATGTTCCCCTCTAATACTTTGGCGGTCAGCTATAGAGTTTTGCAATAAGGTCTCAGGGCATGGTAGTTTCTGAATGAATTGACATCGGCAGTGATTTCATAGTGAGGCTGCTATGGATATGCTGCATTGCTCATCCGGGACTGCAGTTGGTACAGATCTCACCACACACACACCAATATCTAATGTCACAGGGGATGGAAGAATTCACCATCCTCCTTTCTTCTTTCAAACAAACCAAGATTACTCCCTCCCTAGAAGAACAAACATTCTTCTGAGGGTTCCTCTGGTGGGTTGTGTGTCCAAATGAAACACTGAGATCTTGAGGAATGCTGAATTAAGTTGACTTGCTTAGGCCATTACATGAATGGATATAACATTGTGAAGAAAAGGGGCTTCGTGTGTGTGTATCACATCCACACAGGGACCAGCATTCCACTACAGCGTCATCTACAGCTCAAAAGACATTTCTGTGCATTAGTATATGCTGTTGCATTTCCAACACTTCTGACCAACTTGCCCAGTAGGTCTCGGGTTGTGGGAGCTTACAAAAGTTTGAGCATTTACTGTTCAGAGTATATGCTCATGGGTCCTGTTAAGAGTTCAAGACGGACATGGTCAGGGTTTTCTTCTCTCATTACCATCAGGTTCCTTGGTGCAAGCAAAGCTGGGTTATATGTACACATATCCAAATAGTGTCTCGTAATCTTTTCCAGTCCAAAGATATCAAGCTTTTATCCTCTAATAAAGAGACTTCAGACTGGTCTTGGTCTGAATACTTTAAACAAATGGATCAGGATCCAAATATTGCATATGGAATCACTATATCTGTCGATCTGTTCATCTTTCTGGTGCGTTTAGGAAGTAGCACTCTGTGTGCACAAGGTCACATGCATTGTGCCTGATCAAACAGAGGGAGCCACAGGTAAGTCTCTGGGTTCGCTCTTCCGAGGGATGTCTCCTTACGGATAGAATTTAGTGATGTACCTCCAGAGTTATTCTGGAAGGTGGTAACCTGGTATCTGTTCCTGTGCCATTACAGGGTCTATCCAGGAGTCTTGTTAAAGGGTAAATCAATCAGCTGTATTAACTGTTTAGAACCATTAAGACACTCCCTTCTTTATTGTGCTTTGTAGGACAAAAGTAGACAAGTACAATGTTCCTATTTAAAACACATGGATAAATAAGGCCCGGATAAGCCTCTTAATATGACTAAATGTGATCTAGTCATCATTGCTTGTTTCACTGGTTTATCCGCCTATCTGACCTCAACAAATAGGTTCCACTTGCTTGTGTGCTGCTATGGGATTCGTAAAACCACTGAGCACAAAATACATTGAGAATTGTGAAGAGCCCAGTTTATAAGCTGCCTGCTGTGTGCTCTTCTGAAAATCACTGATAGATTTGTGTGAAGGGTAGCCTGGTCTTGCATATGTCCTGTATATTTTTCACATGACTAACATAGCAGATAGTGGATGCATGCATGTTTTAGAAAATTAGTATATCAATAGTATTTCTCCAACCAGAACTTGTTGTGCACAGATGACAAACAGTTCTCTGTGAACCCAGAACATTAGAATGGCATTCTGTTCCTTTGATAGGCAGATGAAAGGCAATGCAGCAATGAATTCTGTTTGCTGCTGATAGCTACAGTTCAGTGACAGCTGTGCTTGGTGAGCAGCTAGGATGTGCAGAATTCAATCGAAGCCATTCCTTGGTGGCTTGGTGGAACTTCAGATTACGGTTCCATTTCAGCTCTTCTTAAATGTTTCCTTCAGAAAATAATTTTAGGAAGCAAAGTATAAGTGGAAATGATCTGATAGACTTTCCCTGATTAGAAAAAAAAAACATTCCCAATCATTGAGCTAGAATGTTAGAAAATACATTTGTATAATGTGTTTGTTTCTAAAAATTGCTTAATTTACTCTCTCTGCTTCAAATCTCATAAGTCATAATTACAGATGAACTCCAGGCATATTTAAAAGAATTAAATTAGGATCTCTAGATTATAAACTCAGATGGGCAGGGCTCCCTACTGTGTCCTGTATTTTGCTGAAAACACATAATTTGCAGAGCAATTATATGTACTTCTCATTTAAAATAAATTTTAGTCATTCCATTTCCATTTGCATGAGGCACACATTGTTAACACTTAGGGCTCGTTCACACCATTATCACTGACCTTTCAGCAACTGATTAATACCAGTCCCCACCAGGGCACATAGAAAACAATAGTTTTCTGTGTGCTCCATTAACACCACAGCACTGTTGTGATGTGCAGTGTGAAACATTGCAGACATTCTGCATTATTATGCAGCGCACTGGATGGCGCCAGAGGTTATTGCAGCAGATCACATCACAGCGCTGTGTGGAGACCTTGAATGGAGTGTACACTTTGTACACTGCAAATAAGGTGAAAAACAAGTAAACAGTACCTTGTGTAGTGGTGCCTCGTGTAACAATGCAAGGGACAGCTAAACACCCAGCGAACACCAACCACATACTAAAATCAACCGTTTTGGTTTGCGGCTAGTGTGACCAAGCCCTTTTGTTGTACAAAACATGATGTGCTGTAGACAAATTATTCAAACAACTCCAGTGTCCCAGTAGGAGTGAAAATGAAAAAAAAAACAGCTCTGACAGCAATGCTCCCCTCCAGCGCTGCTGTGCCTTGCAATAATTCCTTTTCAACACCCAGCCTCATTCAACTCAGAAGATTAGGGATATGCTGTGAGTGCAGGGCATTGTGGACCAGAGCTCTGAAGAGTTTTCACTATGGTACTCTGTATTTACAATGTAATGATGCAGAGAGTGGTGCTGATGTCATTACATTAGCACCACACTCTGCATCATTGAGCACCGCCCAGTGCAGAGAAGAGGGGAAGAGTAACAGAATGCTTGTGTCACATGCCCAGCATGTAAACATCTGGAAATGGTAACTATAGAAAACATACGTGTGTGAGGGTCACCAAGGGGGAAGGAGGGGGCAACTGGCATATGAAGGGGTATGAAAGGTAGGACCAAAGTACAATGCTAACATTTTGTACTTTACTAAGGAATTGATAGAGAAGACTCGGGTACTCTGGCTGATATGCAGGTTTAGGTTTCAATAAAAGATTCATCTATTTAAATCAAAAAATTAGTTGAACAAAATGGTAGATTTGGTCAATAATGATAATTTTTATTAAAGAGGAATGATTACTCCTAATGGATTATTCAATCAAATTTGAGCAAACTAATCTTTGCTTTGCTGTATCAAAGAGCATATCTAGCTGAAAGATGGTTTAAAATAACCAAATCTATGATCAATCAAATGTTTATTGTTGTTATTGGCTAGCTTATGATAACATATGCCTACTTATCATAGGGATATGTAACCCTTTTCATGTAATTTTATAAAACTGAGTAAACCTCAATGTCATCCAGTGTCCCCACGTTTCCCCCTATTTGCTTAGACTTTCTGCTGTTCACTGTGCACCAGAAGTTTCCACATGGTCACAAAGGCAGTGCATGTCGGAGCAATAAGCATAGTTAGAGCTTCTCATGGTCTTTACTGGAAGCCAGTTGAAAAGAAAGCTGTCACAACATAACAGGAAGAGTCAGAACAAGAACCTAACATAGAAACATAGGAGAGTGACAGCAGAAAAAAAAACAAGTAGTCTATTGAGCCTGCCCTTTTTTAATTTTTTTAAAACTTTTTGTCAGCCTACAGACCCATGAATAAGCCAAGGATGACTACATTTATGTACTGTTGATTGACTCCTAACATCTGCTGAAAGTTTGTTCCAAGCATCAACTCCTCTTTTGGTAAAATCATAGTTTTCCTCCTGCTGGTTTGTTGCTATGTTCTTTATCACAGCTTCATGTTTAAAGTGCTGCCCTTCTGAAACTTTTGTTTGTTATTTGTATTTATTATATTAAATTTTTTAACTTTATTGCTATCACAAGGAGACTAACAAGCTCCCTATGTGATAGCACTGGGCAGATGACAGGTACTCTTTATGGGACATCAGGGGTTTTTTATTTCTACCCTGCCCTCTGCTACTGCCTATCAAGTGCAAACTGTGTTTGAGCTGCTGTTTAACCAGATTTTTAGCTGGGATTTTGACAGCTCTGAATCCTGAAATATTCAGAACTGAGCTGCTCTGGGTTCACACACTGGAGAGGACATCAGTGAATAGATGTTCCATGAGGTCCTCCTTCTCAACATTCCAACAGATTCTATTGTGGTACTGGGCTCCAGGAACCATGGCAGAGGGAGGTGAAGAAGCCTTTTATTTTAATCCTCTCTACATGATTTGATGCTTTAAGTGCACATGTTTTCATACCACATTGCATCCTAATGGTTC
>NW_017307074.1:113386-118336 GCF_000935625.1 Nanorana parkeri | reverse complement strand
AAGCTTGAGCTGAGATATTTATTTTGGTTTCCATTTCCAAAATCATTGAAAAACAAATGCTTATAAATAGTATGAAGTGTATATTTTAATGAAATTCAACATTTATTAATTTTATACACATTTCCTAATTTGCCATTTACTACTTCCTGTCACCATTTCATAATTAAGCAGTTCCAGTAGAAACCATTTTATCTTGGCTTCCAGATTAAGATTTATATGTACAGAGTAATTCCATTCCATTTCTGGCTTAAAAATGTTACAGCCTCATAAAGCATTTTTACTGTTTAATTAATTCTTCAAAGCTAATCTTTGACTTATAGAAATTACTTCTAATCAATATTCGAATTTGTATGTATCGCATGATGTTTTATAAAATTGAAGCTGTGTCACAAATGGATTTCAAAATTGGGGATGTAATTAAAAACCTTGGACAAGTTACATATATGTTAAATAGCTAAGATATTAAATGTATTTACAAAAAATAATGATGTGCTATGCATGCATATGCCACTACTATTCACATATTACTCCCTACCCTCCATAGTCTACCAATATAATAAAGTATTTTGTTTACAACTGGTATAATGTATCTGGTGTAGACCTTGAGTCCACACACTGAGTGTGAAAACAGGTAGTATGAAGGAGTCTGGAGTGAAACAAGTGCTGATAGTGTGTTGCAGAGGGCACTGGACAGCAGGCTACACAGAAGAAAATAGTCAGAAGCTGTAGTTAGTAGCAGAGAAGCAGTGGAGAAATGGATGTGAGACCACAGGACGAGGAAGAGTTAGCTATAGGCAGGCAATGAAGTGCAGAACCAACAAGCAGTGACAAGGTAAAAGGGAAAGGCCAGAGTAAGGCAGAGGTTCAAGCAAAGCCCAGATGCAGGAAACCCACAGCAAGTTATGGAACAAGTCAGATAGGCAACAGAGAGTTGAAGTAATGTGACAGGTAGCAGGTCAGAGGAATCAGCTGAAAACCATTCAGGACTAATGCCAGGCAATTTTGAATGTAGCTAGTTGTACATGTCCATATGTACAGTATATATTTCATGAAGAGCGCATGTGAATGCACAGATGCACTCAGAAGCACATCTGGCAAGACCACATCTTTATGCAGGCTAGAAGGACATTACTAACAGGTATTTTGACCTTGAATAGCCCAGGCTCCACATATCAGTAGTAAGTAGTTAAACTGTATTCCAACTCCCACCATCCTGTAGAACCTTGGCTCTCAACTGGTGGGTCGTGACCCAAAAGTGGGTCGCGATCCAATGTTCAGTGGGTCCCCGCATGCCTTCCAATTTTCTTGGTGAGAGGCTGCTCAGGCTCCCCTAGCGCAGCACTGTCAGTTTCCATGGCAAGCAGCCATTCAAAATATACTGCCCGGTGTTGAGTGTCAGCTTGAGGTGAGGTGGTATGGGGCCATGGCCGCGAGGGTGCTCCATCCATAGCTTACAGCTCCCTCATGTGTCCTGTATTACCGTATTATTATTATATAGGATTTTTATAGCACCAACAGTTTGGGCAGCGCTTTACAATATAAGGAAGACATTACAATCACAATACAATTCAGGACAAGATGGTAAGGAGGGCCCTGCCCCTGAGGGCTTACAATCTAAAAGTATACCGCGAGCTACAGCTCGCGGTATACTGAGACTAGGGTGACGGGAGGAAGCTAGTTTGTGTCCTCCCGTTACCCTAAGGAGAACTATGGGGAAAAGCCTTAACCCCATAGTTCTCCTTTAACCTCCAGATACATGTTAACACATCTAACGTTTACCTTCTGCTTCTGAATAAAAATGAGACAAAATTATGGTGTGAGCAATTTAAAGTACCGCAGCGCTGAATACTGAAAAATGGCCTGGATGGGAAGGGGGTTTAACACCGCGGATGTCAACTGGTTAAATATCCAAGTTGCTTAGTGAATGTGCCAAGCCTGAGCAAGCATATTGGCTAAGCAGATGTGGTAAGAATAGTATGGTGAGGGAGACCATCTTTAACCAGGTTGCTGGGACTAATCCACTGCAAGATTTGATGAAACATGGCAGTAATATCCTGCTTTTTCATTAGACATTAGTTCTATCAATTCATAACCAAAATGACCTTGCATTGTACATTTGTTGGATTGGAAAAATAATATCCGTTTGACATAGTATTAAATGTTTAACGGCTCTACAAATACAGTTTGTGGGATTTTTAAAAATGTAATCTACTAGACGATGACGAATCTTGGTGCTATAGAATTATATTCTTTGAAAGTAATGATCTACATCTTTGCTCTGCAACTAGCATAGCTTCCGGACGTATTGATTTCTTACCTATATGATTATAAATGTACCTGAGTGTAGTTCTGTGAATGTTCTGTAAAATCTGGAATGTCATTCCTGCTTGAAAGTATGGATTCTGCATCACCTTTCTTAAAATAGCTTGTTCTAACATAAGCAGAAACAGAACATGTTAAATTATATGTAAACCAAATCAGTAAAATCTCATATACTGTAAGCATAGTTTTAAAATACTATATTTTTAAGTTTGCACCTGGTATTAAAAATTACCTGATAATCCTGCTATGAAGGTCCTTCTTAAGGCACATAAGATAACTCTGGGGTTGATTTGCTAAGGGCAAATAGTCTGTTGACTTTGCAAAGGAATTTTCAGTTTGCAAGTGAGTTTTCCTGGAGCTTAGTCAATGAGATGAAGCTATACTGACTTCCATCATCCAGTCATGTGCAAGCAAAAATAATGTTTTGGTTTTTTTTTTCCCCTTGCACGTAATTGGGTATTCATTGCACAGTCAATTTCCACCTTAATCACTAAGCAAAGGGAAATTTCCTTTCAAAGTGAACAGCCTATTTTCCTCCAGTAAATCAACCCCATTGTCTTCTTAAAGTAGAACTATGGGGTTAGGGCTTTTCACCATAGTTCTCCGAAGGGTAATGGGAGGACACAAACTAGCGTCCTCTCGTTACCCAAAGCTCAGTATCCCGGGAGCCACAGCTCGCGGTATACTGAGATGCCGCAGCTGAAACCAATCCCGACAATTATGTCTGGATCCACCCAGCTGCGTGAGTGACAGCTGGCTCTGCCTATCTAGAGGCAGAGCCAGCTGTACCCGCCCCCTCCCCCGTCCATTCCGCCAGTCAGCGCTGGAGGATCGGAGAGGGGAGAATCCACTCACTCCCCTGTCACGGCTCTCTGCAGTGACAGAATCGAGAAGTGAGCAAGCGCCGGTATGTGTTCGCTCACTTCCCGATCTACTGAGCCGACCTGTGACAGTTTCATTGTCACAGGTCGGCTCAGATTATGAGGCTGAGTGAAAAGCACTCACCTCATAATTCTCCTTTAATGCTTGATTTTAAGATTGCCATAAATATATGGTAATGTTTGTTGGCCGGCATGACATAATAAAGTTTTACTAATTTATTTTCACAAATATAAAATATTTTGAAACAGAGTCACTCTAAGAATGTGTACCAATTTGCTTTCTCAGAATATTTGAGGGTAAAAAATGGAAAAAATTAAATACTGCCAAGAAAATAAGAAAGAACCTCATTTTGCAGATTCTTAAAACCAGACATCACGGTACAAGCCATAATTGTATAATATTTATGTGTTACACTCAAGTATTTATTTATAGTTTATTCTGTTCTAGGCTTATGTGAATAATGATGGCCTGTTGTATGCGTGGATTGGAAGAAAATTTCTGATAATTAAGATAATTACCTGTTTTCAAAAGTGATAACGGAATATCTGCACAAGCTGCCAGTTCTACTTTCATTTCAAATGAACATACCTTTCCCTGTTATAAATGATGATTATTGTTTTTACAATGGAAGTTCTTTCCAGGGTTCTATATATGTATACAGATTTGCCAGTTTACCAGATATCACCATGTAATTTCTGTTTGTTTGTATGCAAGTCTCTGTTAAATTTAAGAAATGAAGAAAAGTTTCCTCTGTCAATTCATTTCTGATGGTCCCTGCATTTTCCTAAGGTAGAACACATCAAATATAGTATAAGTAGGGATGCACTGATGCCAGGTTTTCGGTATCGAGTACGAGTACCGATAGTTTTTTTCAGTACTCGCCGATACCGACTGCTGATACCTGAAGTCACAATAAGGAAGCCGGGCATCGTGTAATGACTCGCTGCTGGGCTTCCTGATTAGCCAGGAAGCTGGACAGTGTGTAATGACTCTCCACCCGGCTTCCCAATTAGCCGGCAAGCTGTATCCATACTCCCTTGTCACCAGGTGACAAGGAAGCATGGAGCCGGCTTTCTGGCCAATCAGGAAGCAGGGGTACTTGGTATTGGTGCATCCCTAATTATAAGCGAGTGATAAGATGTGAATGTGCCCTTACTCATGGATGATTAAAGTGCACCTTCAGCTAAAACATTTTTTTTGTTTCAGTTAGAGTTGGAAAATGTTTGAACTAGGGATGCACCGATACCAAGTACTGTAATCGGTACAAGTACAAGTACAGATACTTTTCCAGCTCCAAGACTAGACTAGAGAAACATTCAAAAGTTAGCAGGCAGCCATAATTTTTAAGGGGCACACGGAGCACCTGGGATTTGTACATTTCTGTTTTAATGTATTTTTTGTTTTTATGATGTAATGTGTTTTTGTTTTTATAAACATAATAGGGATAAAGGGATGCACAGATACCATTTTTGCAAGTACAAGTACTCATACATTTTTGTATATTGTCATGTGACAGTTTTTCTAAAACACTACAGACTAATGATTTCAGGACCGGTGTGGAGCACCAGAGCCAGGTTCCAGCTGCAACCGCTGCAACCCTGGTGGTTATCTTGAAAATGCCAAGTGTCGGCAAAAAGTGCATCCCTAGTTTGAACCTTTTTTTAATTATGATTAATATTATTATTATTATAATTGTTATTATTATTTTATTTTTATTATTGTACTGTATGTCTAAAAACAGCCAGT
>NW_017307074.1:108388-112783 GCF_000935625.1 Nanorana parkeri | reverse complement strand
GAGCCAGCTGTACCCGCCCCCTCCCCCGTCCATTCCGCCAGTCAGCGCTGGAGGATCGGAGAGGGGAGAATCCACTCACTCCCCTGTCACGGCTCTCTGCAGTGACAGAATCGAGAAGTGAGCAAGCGCCGGTATGTGTTCGCTCACTTCCCGATCTACTGAGCCGACCTGTGACAGTTTCATTGTCACAGGTCGGCTCAGATTATGAGGCTGAGTGAAAAGCACTCACCTCATAATTCTCCTTTAATGCTTGATTTTAAGATTGCCATAAATATATGGTAATGTTTGTTGGCCGGCATGACATAATAAAGTTTTACTAATTTATTTTCACAAATATAAAATATTTTGAAACAGAGTCACTCTAAGAATGTGTACCAATTTGCTTTCTCAGAATATTTGAGGGTAAAAAATGGAAAAAATTAAATACTGCCAAGAAAATAAGAAAGAACCTCATTTTGCAGATTCTTAAAACCAGACATCACGGTACAAGCCATAATTGTATAATATTTATGTGTTACACTCAAGTATTTATTTATAGTTTATTCTGTTCTAGGCTTATGTGAATAATGATGGCCTGTTGTATGCGTGGATTGGAAGAAAATTTCTGATAATTAAGATAATTACCTGTTTTCAAAAGTGATAACGGAATATCTGCACAAGCTGCCAGTTCTACTTTCATTTCAAATGAACATACCTTTCCCTGTTATAAATGATGATTATTGTTTTTACAATGGAAGTTCTTTCCAGGGTTCTATATATGTATACAGATTTGCCAGTTTACCAGATATCACCATGTAATTTCTGTTTGTTTGTATGCAAGTCTCTGTTAAATTTAAGAAATGAAGAAAAGTTTCCTCTGTCAATTCATTTCTGATGGTCCCTGCATTTTCCTAAGGTAGAACACATCAAATATAGTATAAGTAGGGATGCACTGATGCCAGGTTTTCGGTATCGAGTACGAGTACCGATAGTTTTTTTCAGTACTCGCCGATACCGACTGCTGATACCTGAAGTCACAATAAGGAAGCCGGGCATCGTGTAATGACTCGCTGCTGGGCTTCCTGATTAGCCAGGAAGCTGGACAGTGTGTAATGACTCTCCACCCGGCTTCCCAATTAGCCGGCAAGCTGTATCCATACTCCCTTGTCACCAGGTGACAAGGAAGCATGGAGCCGGCTTTCTGGCCAATCAGGAAGCAGGGGTACTTGGTATTGGTGCATCCCTAATTATAAGCGAGTGATAAGATGTGAATGTGCCCTTACTCATGGATGATTAAAGTGCACCTTCAGCTAAAACATTTTTTTTGTTTCAGTTAGAGTTGGAAAATGTTTGAACTAGGGATGCACCGATACCAAGTACTGTAATCGGTACAAGTACAAGTACAGATACTTTTCCAGCTCCAAGACTAGACTAGAGAAACATTCAAAAGTTAGCAGGCAGCCATAATTTTTAAGGGGCACACGGAGCACCTGGGATTTGTACATTTCTGTTTTAATGTATTTTTTGTTTTTATGATGTAATGTGTTTTTGTTTTTATAAACATAATAGGGATAAAGGGATGCACAGATACCATTTTTGCAAGTACAAGTACTCATACATTTTTGTATATTGTCATGTGACAGTTTTTCTAAAACACTACAGACTAATGATTTCAGGACCGGTGTGGAGCACCAGAGCCAGGTTCCAGCTGCAACCGCTGCAACCCTGGTGGTTATCTTGAAAATGCCAAGTGTCGGCAAAAAGTGCATCCCTAGTTTGAACCTTTTTTTAATTATGATTAATATTATTATTATTATAATTGTTATTATTATTTTATTTTTATTATTGTACTGTATGTCTAATAACTGCCAGTTCTATCTGAAGCAAATAAAACAAACAAACAATATATAGATTTAATTTCAAATTATATTAATTTTTTTACTCCTGACTGCAGTAAGGAATGGTGCTTTGTCTTGGAGTTAGTACAGCTCCCACTTTTGGACAGTAGTCTTCTCCACTACTGGATGGAAGCCTCATCATCTTGACAGGTCCCCTTTAACCATCCAATATCTGGCAGCAGAACTAGCATGAGACCCAGCTGACAAAAGCTGATTAAAAAGAAAATTAAAAACAAAATAACCATTTCGCTGTTAACCTCTCATCTTTGCCACCCTAGGAATGTGTCCATGAGTGCCTTCCTGGCAGCAATGGACTGATTACAACCCTTGCATGAATGGCACTTACTGCAAATTACATGTGAATAATTCACATCCTATGGTTTCAGTTTTCATGTTTTCATACAGTATGAAAGCTTAGAAATAGAAGTCCTGGACTAGTCACAGAATGTGGTATCAGAACTGCTATCAAAGAAGCAGATCCACACAGTTGGAATATCTGAACAAAAGATCTCAGATGAAGGAGTAATCTGTATATTTTGTAGCCTATATGAATTTACTCTCAATCTCTAAAGTGGAATACATAATCAAAGCTATATGAACCTGACACCAGTTTGTGTGTCACAAAAACATATACAGCAGCAATATCTTCCCGTGGAATTACTAGCCCTAGTCCATACAGTATGATCACTGAAGCCAGTGCTAGAGTGCCATGGCTTCAATTAAATAAATGTAAAAATATAAAGAGTGCAGCTCCCTTGCAAAGGTCTTAATGAGATACTATTGTTTATTTCCTTTTTACACAGCAACTTCACTCCAAGTCCAACTTTGGGTAGTGTCATTCTCCACCTGGGTTTTGAGTGAGCTTTAGTTGTCAATGACAAAAGTGAATTCTTATGGAGTGTCCACTAGAAGGTGAGTGACACATCGTTATTATGTCCTGTTCTGTGTCCTCTACTAGTTTCTACATAACAGTATATGGAAATACGCCTAGACCAGTGACAATCCAATGAAATGGAAAGGCGGAGCTTGCCCTATCAAAACCAAGGTCTCAGACAGTAGGAAAGACTAGGAGTAGGCTCAAACTCTGGTTATTTAATATCTAGTATCAAGAAATCCTTTTGTTTATAGTTCATCTAAATGTTTGTTTTTTTTCTATTTACTTAAACATAGTTAGAAAAAATGTGTAATCTAAATAGAGGAATTGCTTATCATGAGATACAAACTCACAAACCTGGAACTCTTGCCCGTGTCATCAACATTTACACAAGACAAAAGATGCAAGCCTTGTCTGTATCCAAATATAAAACTAGCTCGTCAGTGCAGAAATCAGCATATTCATGACTTCTTTTCCTAAAATGCTGAACTTGTCAGCTTATAATCTTACTTGGCTCCCATTATTTTTGTTCTTCTACAGATGAATTATATGCATTTTGAAGGCACCTGTTATTTTGATCTGCAATTAGTGACAACCTTGGCCCATGTTTTTGATTTATTTCATTTTAATGCTGTCTGTTGCTTGAATGCTTGGCAGACTCCTCTACAACAAGCTATTCACCAGAGAGGGACTGGAGCACTAAATCTCAGTTTTGTCAGCGAGATTTATTTTTTTGAGAACACCCGTGCTGAAGATGAAGCTGGAATATTTCAGCATCTAGAACACAACTGACACAACTAAAAGCTAGGAACCCAAGATTCTAAGTAAGCAGTAGATAAGATTTAGCTGCGTTGTGTGACCAAAGTTGATCTAACAGATCTTCTTTATTAACAAACGTTTGGTAATTCATGTTGAAGAGGTTGTGCCATTTCAAGTCCACCTGATGTTTTGGGCACTCCCTTGCTTTTTTGCAAGCCTTCCCAA
Source organism: Nanorana parkeri (assembly GCF_000935625.1). Taxonomy (NCBI): domain Eukaryota; kingdom Metazoa; phylum Chordata; class Amphibia; order Anura; family Dicroglossidae; genus Nanorana; species Nanorana parkeri. The sequence continues at coordinate 109,048 of NW_017307074.1, read as the reverse complement.
TCACCTCCAAGCATTGTTGCTGAAATGATCAAATATCTACAAGTACTTTTTTGTATAGGGTGGTGGTAAGCTGAGCAAGAAAGCCTGACACTTTTGTGAGTGTGTGCTTTTCCCCTAAAGTTTTTAATCTGCCTTTTTTCTTTCTCAAATACATATATGTTATTTTTGAGCCACTGGGGACAAAAATACTGGCAGTATTGGTTTGAATCAGTCAAACAGTTGTTTATACGCACTGTCACCGAACAGTGCCTGCATCCAATATGATGCAGTGAGCCCTGCTATGTGATAGCAATGAATTAAGTACAAAAAAGTTTCAATTACTGTAGAGTATAAGATGTGTGCAAAAAAATAAAATAAAAATGCACTGGCAGCGAAAGGGTTAAAGACTGACCAGTGTTCATCTTTAACTGAAATAATATTTTTGCCTCAAAGACACTCAAGCATAAAGCTACACTATAGCACTGATTCTGTAACCTTCAAAATTAAAGATATTTGTGTGTTAATAGATTAGAGAATTTACCTCTCTCTCTCCAAGCAACCAGAACACATAATATACTTCCCCCTCCCTTCCAAGCCCCCCAGCACACATCATAAACTTCCCCCCTCCCTCCCAAGCCCCCCTGCACACATAATATACTTCCCCCTCCCTCCCAAGCCTCC
>NW_017307074.1:55283-108188 GCF_000935625.1 Nanorana parkeri | reverse complement strand
CTCGCTCCCAAGCCCCCCAGCACACATCATAAACTCCCTCCTCCCTCCAAAGCCCCCAGCACACATATTAATAAAGCCCCCCTCCCTCCTTTCCTTCCAAGCCCCCTCACCTGCTTTCATCCGTGCAGGGAGGAGGCACATCATCGTTCCCTGGTTATCTAGTGGTGATTAGTAAGGTCTAGTGCAGACCTGACTAATGATCCATCATTTAGCCGGAGCTCAGAACTGACAGAGGAGCAGCTCTGCGGTCCGTGTAGCTGCTCCCGCACGTTGGGCACACGTCCGTGACCGTGTGCCCAACTTGTCTTTGAGACCCCTGTCCTAAGCTCTCTGTTTTTGTTTGTATCTGCCTGCTGCTGGGTAGTGATTGGCCGAACACCCCCGTGTACGGTTTGTGTTCGAACGGCCGAAAAGTTCGAATACGAACTTGAACCTAATTCAAGTCAATGGGGGTCAAACTTTCGAAAATGATTGCCCCCCTTAAAAGTGCTTATATGCAAGTTATTGTCCATAAAAGGTGTATGGGGGTCCGGGTACTGCTCTGGGGGACAGGAATCCATTTAAAAAAATACAGTTTTTAAAGGAGCAGTGATTTTGACATCACTTAAAGGGTAAGAATAAAAATGAAACATTCCTTCAAATATCGTGCCTGGGTGGTCCTCTTAACCTGCCTGTGAAGTGGCGGATCTGTGGGATGTATAAAACCTGCTGCAGCAAAACTGACATTTCCCCCTCCCAAACAATACTAGACCCTTTAGGTCTGGTAGGAATGTTAGGAGGGACCATATTTTATTTTATTTTTAAAGCGTATGGTTCCCTCTAAAAGTCAAACCAGACCCTTAAAGTCTGGTAGGAATATTTAGGAGGTACCCCCGTGTAAACAAAAACAAAAAAAAAGTGTGTGGGGTTCCCCCTCAAAGTCATACCAGGCCCTTAAAATCTGGTAGGAATATTTAGGAGGGACCCCATGTAAAAAAAAGTGTGTGGGGTTCCCCCTTAAATTCATACCAGGCCCTTAAGGTCTGGTAGAAATTTTAAGGAAGAACCCCACCCCCAAAAATGGGGGAATAAAACGTGGGGTCCCCCCTAAAAGCCTTTGTCCCAGTGTCGATGGGGACAAGGGCCTCATCCCCACAACCCTGACATGCAGATGCCGCCCCCCTCCCTTGTACCCCTACCCATTCACTAAATGGTTAAATAAAATAGTTATGAAAAATTGCAGACTTTTGATAAAATTCTTGAATTGAAAAAAAAAGTATTTTTTTTTTAAATGGATCCACCGCGTAATCCAGGGTCAATCACGACGTCCAGTGTTGTCCACGACGAAATAAAAAATAAAACAATAAAAAATAAATAATAATTTTAGAAAACGACGACCGCCGTCCCGTCCGCTCCCTGCCGACTCCTGCCGCATAATGGCATTTTGACAGATGCCGGCAAAACATAACCAATTGGGCGGAGCTAGCGGTGAGCTGTGGTCAGGTAAAAGTCTTTAACCAATTAGAGCTTCAGAGGGCTCTTTGCAGTATGGGACATTGCACAGTAGAACAGACCGTGAACATCCCTGACCCAGCAATAGAGCAGAACAACCAACAACAGTGTGTTATAAATATATGTGTCTCCCTAGCCTATCACTAGGAGGTTCATAGCCAATCGGTGCATGCTGAGAGAGGACATAAATATCTGGGGCTGGACCTTATGAGAGTAACTTTTGCTACCCTGGAACTCAAGACACAGATTGCCACAATTGGCTTAAGAAGGGAAGTGAAGTGGCTTTTCTTGCTGTGTCTGTGTATTTGAGGAGTCCATAATAGAAGTCACCAGCACTCGATGATGTGCAAGAAGTAAAGCACTTTGTATTAAATTATCACATGCGTCAAACAGCCAGCGTTTCGGGGCCACACAGGATCCCTTCTTCTGGGCGACATAGTGACGTATGGACTGTATCTGACATGGTGCCATCCATGTTGTCACTCCAAGCACCAACCTTTCATCAAGGTCTGTATGCTGTATGGCGTGCAAATGATTTCATATTATCGTGTGTATTTGAGGAGCCACGTAGTTTACTAGCACACATAAGGGTGGCCCCATAGAACCCTACAAGGTAAAGAAGCCACCCTAAAATAGGATATCATGCCTCAGGGACCAGTTGATTCTGCAAAAAACTAACATTTTAAAATCAAGAAGCAGCATCCATAGTAAGTGATTTAATCAACTTTAAAAAAATGCTTAAATCATTTTTGACTTTAATATCACTTTGAGATATGCTAAAATGGCATAATATTGATGGTTAGTTTATCATGCCTAATGTACATTTTAAGGGTGCCAAAGGCACAACATAGTTACCTATTTTTGATGCAGCTGCATTGCATCTCCAGTGAGTCGCACATTGCAAATTTTCACATAGTTTGGCCCCACGAAAAAACAGCTGTGGATATGTCATCGCAAAGCACTGAAAACGTTGGACTTTTCTGTTTTGTGTGTGCATATAAAAAAGAATTGCAATGTGGTCAGAGGAAAAAGAATCTGCACAGAAAGTGCTGTAGTTCATACACAGGCCTGCAGAAACTGGTCATTCAAGAAGCATTAGAAGTCAATAAGAAAATAGATGTATGAAATAATAATAACAATAATAATACAAACGTATTTCAGTATTGCACAGCTAGTGAATGCAGCATCATATTTTGAGGGATTTCAGGGTCAGCTTATATGGAAAGGTCCTGTCTATGCACACTGGTCACTGCTATCTCCGCAAAGCATCCAGTGGGCTCCCTTTGTCTTTGGTTACATTGTGTCTGGAGCCACACTTAGGCTCATTTATCACCGGAGCACCTGGAGCTGACTGCATTATCTGTTCCGTTTTGTCATGGTGCGCAGCTACATTACAAATACAATTAAACATTTGACGATAGCATAGGCTTTTGGCTAAAACAGCCTAGCTTCAGGGTTGAAAGATTTCAGATATTACCAGTGATATCAGTTCTTTTTCCATTTATCGCCATTGTCCTGACTAATGCAGGAGTGTGGCATTAATTAAAGGAAGCATCCAGTAATGCTCCCGTTTTTGCCAGACTGACACAGAATTTGAGCTTGATGCCTGCTCATGTTTTAGGGACCATTCATCAAAGATGTCATGCTGAAGCAGCCAGCTGTCAGAGCAATGGCTCATTTGCATTTCATCAATTTCGGTCTTCCGTTCTATTTTTTGCCCTATTTCCTTAGATTCTTTTGTGTTTTGCTAACTTTTACATTTTAGGTTATCTCTGACTTCTTTTGAACCACATGCCTACTTAAGAACTAATCAACAAAGCAAAGAGCAGCTGGGATAGGCAGATTGCAGTAACCCCTAACAACCACATTTTAGTTGAGGTGACTGACATCATACTGAAAAATAGTTGCTGTGGGTTATGATACATTTATAAATCCTCATTTCGCTATAGGTTAATTAATAACACATCTTATATTGCTTCCTGCTTGATTTCTAGGGATAGTCTGAGGTTTTCAACTTTGTCCCTGGAACGTTTTGGAAATGTTGTTGGTTTTCAGTACTGATCAGCCATAGTCTGCTTCTCTGCAATAAGTCTATAATATATAACTGTATTCTTGTTTCTAATTGACATAGATCTAAACTTAATCCTAAGTGATATTAAAGTTAACATGTTTTTAAGCAATTTCAAATGCTAATTATGTTAACTTATCAGCTGGTCCCCTGAGCACTGGTCCTGATATCCTGTTTTGGGGTGGCTCATTTCTACTTGCAGGGTCCTTTGGAGTTAGTAAGCTGTGTGTGTCTCCACAAACACACAGGCACAGCAAGCCACTCCCCAGCTCCCTGCTCCTCCTTTCTTCAAGCCACAAGAACTGCTCCATCCCTTTTGATCTTGTCTTGAGATGGACAGGAAGTTCAGGGAAGCCAAGCTGGGTGTTTTGGAGCCAGCTGTTTGGGAACATGATGACTGTAAGTGCTTGGGCAAAAATCTAAAGAAATACTTTGCTGGGCAATCTATATTTATTTGATCTGGATGAAATAAGGTTTAACGTTTAATACTACTTTAAATGTGTTAATGTAAAAGGTCCAAGCAATGCAACCACATCAATTGCAGCCAACAAGGAAGAGCACCAACACTGTCCATGGTGGCAAGAGTTTTGTACTCCAGACTTTTTATTCTCAGCTGCAGATTTGCTTTCCCTCTTATGGGTGTATATGAGCACATATGACATATGTTTCCAACTTTAATAAATATCTCCTTTTACAATAAACATTTTGTTTATGTTTGCTGAGTGTTAGGCCTGGTTCGCACCTGGGCGTTTTACAGCGCATTCCTACACGCTGTAAAACGCCCAACATGTGAAAACTAATAATTGCCTATGGGCATGGTTCCCACCTTGACGTTTTACAGCGCGTAGGAACGCGCTGAAAAACGCCTTACTCCCAAAGAAGTACAGGAGCTTCTTTGGGGCGTTTTTCCGCGCGTTTCCATTGGTATTCCAGAGTGTGGATCGGAGTTAACAAAGCGGTAACCCCCGAGCCACACTCTGGAATACAGCGTACAGGTCTTACCTTGTCCGCGATCCCGCTGTGTCCTCCGGCGGCTGCCGACTTCCGGGTTCCGTCCCTTGTGAGCGGCCGCGTCACAGGGGGGCGGAGCCGTCGGGAAGTTTGAAAGTGAAAAAAAAATTACAAATAGAGAAAATAAGGAAAAAAACTAAAAAAATCATACCGCCAGTGAAACGCGCGTTTCACTGAATGGAAAAATGTGCTATAAACCCCCAAAAAACGAGCTGAAAAACGAGCTGTAAAAATACACTCAGGTGTGAACCCAGCCTAAGTTCTCTGACTGACCCCCCCGAGACAACATGGCTAATATAGAGTCACGTAACAAGAGGCTACATTTGGATTATTGGAACTAGTGCACTTTTTAATATGAACAGAGCTGCAAAGGTACAATACATGCTATAGGTCAGGGTCATAATTACCATGAGGCAAGAGAGGCACTCACCTCAGGCGTAGCTGAGAGGGGGCGCAGCCAGGGCTGGCCTGGCAGTGCCCCCTCACCTCTGTTGCCATGGCAAGCACAGGGCACCGTATCAAAAGGGGCACCAGGTGGCCAACACAGCCGCGGCTCGGCAGGGAGAAGAGGGGCGGCACAGGCTCCAGCTTCTCCTCGGATCCCCGCTGCTCTTCCCTGCCTGTATGGGCAGAGTCAGCGGGGATCCAATGAGAAATGGAGCGCTGCTGCCAGCTGGGGGGGTGGAGGTGTTTGTAAAATAACTGGGGACGCATAGTACTAAGTGTCAGTAATGAATGAACAGAAAGTGCTTTACAGTGTCGGGTGACATCACACGTCTGTTGGGGGGGGGCACAATTCTCTGTTCTTGCCGCCGTCGCAAAAGGAGCTAGCTACGGCTCTGCTATAGGTGACTAGATTTTGTTCCTAATCAAGCTATAATGTAGTCAATAAAAGGCTTAACTGCAGGGATAGTGAGGAGCAATTAGACTGCTGAGATAACAAACAACAGACTGTGAACAAACCGTGGTTTTAGCGATTGGAAAGGGCCAGGATGATAGGTATTGTGAGGAAGGGCAGTAGGGTTGGACCGGGCAAGGTGGCCAACTGGCCAGTAATTTTCCAGCCAAGCTCAGTACAACGGGGCTTGTTAGCAGTGTTATTAATGGGGAAGAGATCATAAGGACAGTATTCTTCCTAGAAAAGATAGCAACCTTAGGTACGGCAGATATCTTTAGCTAGAACTAGCTGAAGTACAAATTCCACCTATAAATCTTTTTCTTAAGTTTAAAGTGCAGAATAAAACAAAAAAGACAAGGATTTCCAAAACAGCTTGTATTTTATCGACTTTTTGCCTTGTTGCCCGCAAGTTTTATGTCACAGTTTGTGCACTGGTTGATATCCTTGCCATTTAATCTGCACTGAAAACCATGACCATCGAAAGGCTGGCTTGTTTATACTTCTGTGCCAACAAGATTTAACATAATTGGTTGCTTTTTTTAAAGTCAACAATACAGTTTTTTGGTTGGTTAAAAACCTAATTAAAGCTACCTAACCCCTTCCCTGTCAGCCCAATTAATACAGTGCCTATGTAATTGGAAGTATTTTTTATTATATATGTTGTAAGTGACATATTTAGCAGTTTCTCCCCCAGTCGCTATGTTATTAAAAACATGACAGCATATAGGATGAAGGCTTATGATTCATGCGTGAAAATGTGTGCCTGTGTGAATAGTTACTGGAAGGGAGAATATTTACTATAAAGAAACAACAACATTTTTTTTAAAGAAGAATGTCAAGCAAAATGCATATTTTGGCCAAAAGTATGTAAGTATTAAAGAAAAACAATCTCTGGAAGCTGTTCTCAAAAAGGACTAGTCACCTGTGATGTGGAAAGGTGCATACTCGGTATAAGAAGATTGTTACATGTGCTGCATGCTAAAGGCCTCCATTCTTCACCTTTCTCTTTAGACAGGCAATGTTGTTGGTTGCTGTTGGAGCAGCAATGCAGCGGTAATGTCTTTGAAGAACAACAGGTGATCGTGTGGATCTTCAGAAATGGATTGAGCCAATAATGCTCTCCAAAGGCTGCACTGAGAAGATGTGGGTGGGATGGCTGAACCAGGGTGGTTTTTGGACTTTACTGTGCTGGTACCTTACCTTACCATTCATTTGCAAATGTTCAAGGTCTTACCTAATTTAAATGATCAGCCTTCTCCATCTGGCCTTTGCCTGAATTGAAAGCTTTAGTAAATCAAACTACAAATTGTCCCATGTACCTTCTTCTATTACTGAATGCCTGATAACGCTCATATTTAGTATAAGGAAGACTCTAAGGAAACTCTTAATTGCATTTATGATTTAACCCTTTCGCTGCCAAGCCCTTTTTTGCTTTTTTGTTAAAATCCACATTTTAGGCCTGAAAATTACTTCAAAACCCCAAACATTATGCGCGATATTAGTGCTACTCTCTATCAAACCCAAAAATCTAGTTAAGTTAATTTTAGTGCCCCAAAACACAATATAATACCCATTTTATGTCAAATATATAAAAGACGAGGTTGCGAAATGTAAACAGATACCCAACATGCCCAGGTTACGTGAAACAGAAACAAAATACAGTACCCCAAATTGTCCATAGACGAAGCTTTAAAAGGTCATCAGGTTAGAGATATCTGTGTTGTATGCATATTCTGACAGCGTGAGAGACGGGAGTCTGCGCTTGTTGGTCGTTCCAGGGATCAGGTGAGTATTAAAGGGTTATTAAACACTCCGGATATTTTTGCATATATATAAGGCTAGCAAGCAGTAGATATATGCAAAAAGTTTTGTTTTTTTAAAACAAAACGTTTTAACCGCGGTTTGAACTCACCCCGTCTTCGCCGCGCACTCCTGTCTGAAAACCCGAAACTGCTCGGGCGGCCACAAAGCATCTTGGGGCGGGCGCATGCGCAGTTCGGATTTTCGGGCGGGATTGGACTACAAATCTCAGCAGTACTTTATACAGAAATGCTATTGTTATATAAAGTACTGCTGGGATGTGTAGTCCTCTATAGCCTGTGCCATTCTGTATTGCTGTAAATATTAGGGCTGCACCATATATTGGCCGCCAAAACATTGTTGCCAGTGTTGGTGCGTGGTAAAGTGTGCAATGTTGTTGTGTCAATGAGTGCCAAAATCTGTGTACTAGACATGTAAGCCGTTTTTTTTCATTATTTCGTTTTTTCTGTATTTGGGTCAGAATGTCAATTTATTTCGGTATACGTGTTTGGATGGACGGAAATTTCTTTGCAGAACATTAAAAAAAAAGTGACGTTTACTTTCTTTTTTTTTTTACTTTTGACAGTCCACAAAAACAATAAAAAAAAGAATGGGGTTCACCCCCCCACCCCCAATTCATACCATACACAGTGTGATAACATTTATTAAAACTCAAATTGTTAAAAGGTGATAAAACTACTCACATGTACAAGGTAGGAACGGGCGATGCATATAAACACACACCAGGGATAAGAATGAATAGATGACGTGTTTTGGGGAGCCCAAGTCAGCTCTGAGGGAGAGGTTCCCCGAAACGCGTCAGCTATTCATTCTTATCCCTGGTGTGTGTTTATATACATCACCCGTTCCTACCTTCTACATGTGAGTAGTTTTATCACCTTTTAACAATTTGAGTTCTAAAAAAAACTTGATCACATGAGAGGAAGGTGCTGTGTTCTGTGTCTTTGTTTTTGCATGTGTATGTGGATACATTCCATTCTCCACTGGATGTCAGCCGCTCCTGGAATGTGTAAATTAGAAGGATGAAGCTGATGAGAGTTCAGCCTGGGTCTGCTGAGAGCTGGGAGTGAAGAGTCTAAATGGAGGAGTAGTAAAAAGAGAAGTCAATCCAAGTGCTTCTTTCCCTTGCAGCCATATTAAAGTCAAAAGGTTTTTAAGCTATTTCAAATGCCAATAAATCTCTTACAGTGGATGGTGCTCCTTGGTTTAAAAATTTTAGTTTCCTGTAGAATCAGCTGGTCCCCTGAGCACTGGTCCTGATATCCTGTTTTAGGGTGGCTCTGTTCCCATGCAGGGCCCTGTGGAGCCACTGTTGAGTAAGCTGTGTGTGTCTCTACAAACACACAGGCACAGCAAGACAAGTCACTCCCCCCTCTCCTGCTCCCCCTCCTCCTTTCTCCAAGCTAGCAGATGGACAGCTGAGGCAGACTGCTCTGTCTCTTGTGATCTTATACAGGACAGGAAGTTCAGGGAAGCTGAGCTTAGTGTGTTGGAGCCAGCTGTTCAAAAACATTATGACTGTAAGTGTTTGTGCAAAAATGTTTAGAAATACGTTGCTGGCCAATGTACATTTGTTTGATCTGGATTTCTTATTGAAAAAAAGTTTGAGAGTTTATTACTACTTTAACATACTTGGTGTATGTTACTTACCTGTAAAACCTTCCTTGTGTAGACATGCAAAATTCCTGAGTCTGCTGCTGGATGCCACCATCTTGCATGTGATGGAACTCAAGTGACACTCTATAGTATTTCCCTTCACCTCTCTCCCAGCAGCTACATAAAATGTTGTGTAGGGAGGTGGGGGAGGGGTGAAGGGGCTGCACCAGCACAGAGAGTAATTAGACACTCCCAGTATAGGGAGTAGGACTATGACATATGTAGAAGGGCTTGTTATAGTGAATTTTTCTAGCTCAAATGCATATTGCAAGTGAACAGGACATCATTTATACCAAGGAAAAACAGCAAGTATGCTTTTAACATTCCTGATTTCCTGTGCTTTTATCTTCAATTTTCCAAGTGTGCAAAAGGTCAAGTTCTTTCTAATGTTTTTACATGTTTTTGTTTGCAAATTCCTACAAAACAAAACCTTGCTCTGGTTTACAGATTGTACTGTCCTTTATAAATATAAATGGAATATTAATGGAAAATATACGGGACCTTTGAAATTCAAATTCTTTATTTGAGTTAAAAATCAATAATCAAAACAAAAGAGAACATATAAATGCATAACCGTTAAAATAGATGTAAGCCCTAACTGAATGACATCTTGTTTGCTAAAGCACCGTACATCATAAACAATTACCTCCTGCCTTTCTCCTGAAGCCTCTTTGCAACCACATCAAATATCGAAATTCAAAGTAAAAAACTGGCAATATAGTATTTGGCTGGTTTGCCTTTCCAAACGCTGCCTGTCATTTTGTGGCAGGAGCACCACCATTGCAAAGTGACAGTTCCCCAGCCAGATGATGTTTGTAAACATCCGGCTGCTGTGGCTGGTGATGAATTTCAGTGGAGTGCAGGGGAGACATTAGGGGTCTAATAGACCTCACATGTCTGGATAAAGGGAACCTGTTACTCCTACTGAGCTATCATATAGGGGGCTTGCCAGGGGGCTTAGCTCTGGTAGGATGTAGACCCAGGAATAGAGGCTTTTTTCCATCTCTAAAAACCCATGCCTCCAGAACAGACCTTGGATTTGGACTCTGATAAAACCAAATGTTTTATTTTACTACATCAGTCAAAAACTCTGGAGTCCCTCACCATGTATGTTCTGTATGTATGAAACCTAGGTGACACATATAAACCATCCACAATCCTACACGGGCGGTCCTCACTAGATATATATAGATATATATATAGATATATATATAGATATATATATAGATATATATATATCTATATATATCTATATACACTGAGTTGCCAGATTGTCATCACCTTTCAACATCTCCTGGAGTCACGAGGCGGCCCAACGAAGTCATCTCGTGGAGTAATCTCGTGGCCCAACAAAGTACTGATGGGGTGGTCATAATAATCTGGCCACTCAGTGTATCTCTCTCTCTGTCTGGGTTTGGCGCTTGCCAGGAGAACGGTACTTACCTGACTGCATTGTGCCAATTGTAAAGTTTGGTGGATGGAGGATTATGGTGTGGGGTTGTTTAAACAACGTCAGCATTCCAAGGCATTTTGGACAATTTCATGCTCCCAACTTTGTGGGAACAGTTTGGAGGAGGCCTCCTCCTGTTGCAACATGACTGCGCACCAGTGCACAAAGCAAGGTCCATAAAGACATGGATGAGTGAGTTTGGGGTGGATGAACTTGACTGGCCTGCACACCTTTGGGATGAATTAGAGCGGAGACTGCGAGCCAGGCCTTCTCGTCCAACATCAGTCCCTGACCTCACAAATGTGCTTCTGGAAGAATGGTCAAACATTCCCATAGATACACTCCTAAACCTTGTGGACGCCTTCCCAGAAGAGTTGAAGCTATAACTGCAAAGGGTGGGCCAACTCAATATTGAACCCTACAGACTAAGACTGGGATACCATTTATATATGTGTGTGTAGTGTGTTTGTGTGTGAACAAACCACTTACACACTGATGATGACATGAATCAATCATTTTCTAAGAGACCAAAATTACATTTTTAAAGGCCAAAAATGTTTATCAAAAAGTGGGTTCTTTTCAGGCAGTTTTGACTCCTTTTTTAGATAATTGTACATGTGGGCATGGCCATCTTAAATACTAATTTGGCCCTGGGCAAGATTCTGCTTATGGGCCCCCACAACTCTCCCACCTCCATCACTCTCCCCCCTTCTCAACCCAGACCCTTATATTTACCTACATAACCTTGTCCTGAAAATCTGACTCAAAACCCAGACTGTCCGGGTGAATCCTGGACAGGTGGCAACCCTAATCTCAATGCCCCCAGCAGTCACAAGCATAGATTTCAATGCCCCCTAACATTCCTACCAGACCTAAAGGGTCTGAGGGAACCTCACACTTTTCTTCTTCTGCAGACTGTAAAAAAAAGTGTATTTTTTTTCCTTTTTTCTAATGTCACTTTGCTGCAATGAATATTCATCCAGAACTAACATTTGTACATACTACCACTAACAAATTTTGTCCATAATTTTCATTATCAGAAATTCGGATTCGTTTGCATTGGTCATTTCTGTCATTTAGAGAATCGGATATATCCAAGTCTCTGAATAATGAAAATTCATGCGAATAATGAATCTTTCCGAAATGAATCGCACATGTCTAGTGTCCAGGTAGTCACCAGTGCAGAGCTCAGGTGTCCCCGTAGTGTGTCCACCACCGATCTGGCTCTTGTACAATCACATTTGCAGTCAGAAGTGAGAGAGGAAGCACTGATGCTAACCTGGGAGTAAAGCTTATTCACCAACACAGCTCAGTCATAGTGAAGGTCTACATACAAGCAGGAACACCAGGACACCATGGTTGCCCCTGTCCGCTTGACATAGTGACATCTGGTGTCCGGGTTTCAGCTGGCCTAAAACCCAGACACAGCACATACAGGAGGTTAAACCCAGATGTCTTGGTAAATCCTAGACAGGTGGCAACCTTAACACAGGCGCAGTCAGGGAACATGCCGAGAACCGCTGCAATGCGAGTAAGGACTGGCCTGTAACAAAGATGATCTCATCACTGGTTGTATCGCTTGTCTTTTGTCTGCCGCTATGGGCTCATGGGACAGCTGCTGTTGGCCCCTGTAAATTAGGAGGCCTAGGGCAGTTGCCCTATTTGCACTGCAGTAGAGATGGCTCTTCATGTGGGTTGTCTACAATTATGGCATGGGTGCCAGAACATATTCTGCAACATTCAGTCCCAGGCTATCTATTTTAACTTCTTTGCTTTTTCTTATCGGTACCCCCACTGCAAAGTGTTCCAATCCCAGACAGAGCATTCCCCTAGGAGCACTGGCTTTGCATATTCTTCTGCATGCTGTTCCATCTGAAAAAAAGACATACACATATAATCATAATATTTTGCGACCAGCAAAAAGTCATTCACTTTGAACCAAATACAAGCACAATCATTTTTGATTGTTGGAATCTCTTGCGGGATGGACTACAATCTCACGTTTAGTTTACTCATTTGCATTGAGATTGTAGTCCATCACAGGCGTGAGCTTGAAGTGGTGGCTACTTTACAACACGCACAGGGACTATGGGAATCAAAAGTAGCCACCCTCCAGAAGGAAGGACAGTGTCAGCACCAATTCAGAGATGGATTGAGGATCTACAGCCGAGTGATGTACAAATAAATTACATTTTTGTTAATAGTTAAGATACTTGAATGCATTTTTAAGATTTAACTCCTGAATTTAGTGTCACTTGAAGACACACTTTAAATGTTTGCTTCAGCTAGAAAGGTGAAATTGGAATTGCTAGTTATAATTGGTTAATGGCTATCATTACTGTTTGAACAATGTTATTTCATAGGATCATTATTAATTATAATAATAATTATTATTGTGATAGTATCTTTTCTGTTTTCTGCATTTTAAAACCATTTATCATCCATTGTATTCAAGAACAGAATTCCTACAGATTGAGAGGATGGGACATTCCTGCGTTTGTGCAATTGCCTCTCATTACCATGATGAGCTGACCATTATTTGAACAGTAGACGAGAAAACAGTAATTAAAGATTGTACAGCATCATAAATGGCTGCCCAGCCGCAGCTCATGATGTAATGGCAAAGGTTAGTGGAACACGCCGGCTACACTCAGCCCTGGTTCCGGAGAGATAAGAGCACAAAGGCCAATAGAAAATATTTGAATACTGTCGCTTATCAGCCAGGCCTCTAAAATCCATTATGTCAAATATAATGGTGTGCTTTTAGCACTAAATTTGAAACTTCTTTTATGCACATTCTAATTTATTAGCATCAATTTGTAGCATCATTTAAGTAGTCATTTTTAATGAGAAAGGGAGAGATCGGAAACCATTAGCTCAACCCCAATAAACCCCTGATGTAAAAATAGCCCATCTGTGCCCGTTAACATGAATATGCATCCTGCCGCTCTGTGTTTTTCTCAACAATGCTAAATCATCAATTTGCGTTAACTGATAATTACAATGAACATCAGTGTCATTATTTTTTGCACACATTGATTTAAACTCAGGAGGAAATGTTTGTTCTGCACTTTTATTTTTGAGAAGGTTGAACCTTATAATTATTATGGGAATTCATTTATAGCAGGTTAGTCAAAACGTCACTCACCATAAGTGTGCAATGTAAACGAGTTTTAGTTATTTATTTATAGGTGGGTCAGCTATATGGCTAATGTGTTTTAAATATTGAAATATGCTGTAATTACAATAAACACAACAGATGACAGCTATGAGGCCTGCATTACAACACAATAAAAAGAAACAAAGGTGCGCCGTGACCTCTAAACCAATCAAAATTAGTTTTTAACAGAGTGAGTTGACTAATGAAAAATTATGTCTGTTGCTCTGACTTTCTGACTTTTCTGTTATTAAAAATAAAGGTACAGGCTCTATACTTTATATGTTTTAAATCAATTCCTTGTTTATTGATCGACAAGTTATCATGTTACAAAACAAGTCAGGCATTTTAACCTGATTACAATCATACATAAGTTTGTAACAATTCTTATTACCTAGAATTTTAATAGTTGACTATTACCAGAATTCTAACCTTTAAGGGGGGTAAAAGACTATATTTAAACATATGTTAATGACATTGTTTAATATTTTAACCTTGCTATGATTTATTTGAAAGGAAGGTTGTGGGCGGATGGTGTGTGTGTGTTGGGGGGGATATGGAGGGGAGTGATATTGTCTGTGAGGTAAATAAAAGCATATGCAAAGTAAAAAACAAAAATGTAATATATTGATGCTTATTTTCACCAGGTGATCTGGGCACTTCCTGTATTAGGGTGACTCCACTCTATGGGGGAACAATGGAGCCACCTTTGTACAACAGCATTTTTTTCATCCTGTGGGGAGGGTAGTGTTAGATGTACTAGGAGATTTAGAAGGAATTGACTAACAAATTAAAGCTGGACTCTAACTAACACTTTTTAAATAGTTATAGCAACAGATTTGTTTTCCTTTTGGGTTAAAACCTTTACAGTAATAAATAATAACCAACCGTTGTAACTGTCAGTGTTAAATGGTTTGTCTCAACCCTCTGAGTGCCACTTTGGCTGGACAGCTCAGTCTGGTAAAGGAAATTAAAAATAACAGACTTACTGGCTGGATCACCAGGTGAAAAATAGCCACCCAAGAAGTAAAACTAATGCAGCTACCATATAAGAATTGGTAAGCTGCAATATATTAAAATGTTGCTTTTGGATTTAGATATGTTTTAGGTACTGTAGCTATAGGATTGTGTTAAGTATTTACATTTGACCCAGTAGAACCAGATTTTTCTCCTTTAGTTGATGTAAAGATGAGGTAAGGTCTTCCTTGAACATTTTCTACATTAAGTGTCCGTTCACTCCAGCCACTACATGAATCGCACAGCAGCTGGTGTGCGGTGCCTGGCACACTGCTGATGCCCAGCTTAGTGTGAGGCAGTTGTACCATTTTGCATCCCACTGTTCTGCCTTGTTTTGTGTTGGGACTGCCTGGAAAAAAGGGCCAGTACAGCCCCAGCACATCTAGTGTGAATAGGCCCTACAGAGCCATTGTTTCTCTTATATGGAGTTAAAGGGTTATTAAAACCCCAGCGTGTTTTTGCATAGATCTATTGCTAGCAAAGAAAAAAAAACCTTTTCAAACAGGTTTCAACGTACCTGTGTCTGCACCGCACGCTACTTGTCCGAACATCTGAAGAGTCTCGGGCCGCCGCAAAGGATCTTGGGCCGGGCGCATGCGCAGTTTAGATGTTCGACCGGGAGATGAGGAGAGACACAAGGTAAGTCTATGGAGCAGCATGCACCCACACAGACTCTGTGGGACATCAGAGAAGAGGGGGGCAGAGGAGTCAGCCCTGGAGGGATGTAATTTAAGGTAAGTCCTTTAATGTCACTTTAACAAAGGCAATTCTAATAGCTAGGGGAAGATTACAAGCTGACCTTGGTATAAATCAAGGGTGGGAAAACTCTGACCCTCCAGCTGTTGTGGAACTACAGATCCCATTAGGCATTACAAGATTCTCAGAGGCATTACTCCCAGAGGCAGATGCATGATGGGATTTGTATTTTCACCACAGCTGGAGGGCTGGAGTTTGCCCGCACCTTGTATAGATTGTGAAACATGGCCAAGGATTCTTTTGTTATAGAGGACTATGTGAACATTTTTATAGAACTTAGAATGTTGTAGATACATTGCTTTGAGCATGCCTCCATTTTATGGTTACCCCCTTCATTACCGGAACGTTTTTGTCTTCATGTCCAGAGTGATCACATTAAAGATTTTTCTTTTAGATAGGCAGAAACAGCTGTCACTCACGCAGCTGGGTGGATCCAGACAGAATTGTCGGGATCAGTTCTGGCTGTGGCATCTCAGTATACCACGAGTTGTAGCTCGCGGTATACTGAGCTTTGGGTGACAGGAGGATGCTAGTTTGTGTCCTCCCATTACCCTTAGGAGAACTATGGGGAAGAACCCCATAGTTCTCCTTTAAGACGTCCATCGCAGGGCCAGCCCTATTATCCTGTAAAAGTATCAGTGACATCTTCACAGTGCTGTACATATCCAGTGTAGAGAGCAGAGCTATGGAAGGGATCCAGTAGGCTCCACCTACTACATGGAAAACTACAGGAGGAGGCGGATACAAGACCAAGTCACCTAGCACAAGCAGAGAGGACTGCAGTGACTGGTGTTTATTACTTGAAGCTCCTGCACAGAGGTAAATTTTTACACTGGATTACTGCACATATCTGGAAGACATACACAAAGCACGCCAAGATTCAAGTAAGAACACACACAACACTTTTATTTAGACAATACGTTTAGCTTTCACAGCTTGTCAACAATAACACCACAGCATTGTTTTCTCCAATTATCTCCAATCATGCCACAGCTAGCTAGCTAGTCTCATGAATATTGCAATGCAGCCTTATACACGATGATCCTTCTTCTTGTTTTTTAACATTCTGTAATTTTTTTAACCTATTGTCATTTAAATCTTTTCCACATTCTCCCTCTGGATGTCACTACAGTGGTAATGTCAGTACGATTTACTCCTGATATTCTGTTATTGGTTTTCTCGAGACTCATCAGTCGTCTGGCATAGCCCGGATCATCGCTGCACTTTCTCCAGATACTGTCCTCATTTCCTGCCCAGGATTGATCTCTTCATTACTCCACTCACTTCCATCTTAACCTCGATAAGTGTCAAACAGCAGCTTATGAAAATTCGGCTGCTAATTCAGACAGGTTGAGAGGAATATCTTCCGCACAGGCAAATAAGGATGGAATTCAAAACACTTGTATGACCTTCAGCTCCAATATCATTCTATCCTGGAATATGGCTTGACAGAATGCTGATGGGTTTACACTCTGGATGGCAATAATTCTTGACTGCACATGACACCCTTCCCTAAGAGGATAAGAGCAGATCCTATCTTGTGTAGTCTGCCTTCTCTTGTACAACTATATAAGGCTGAGTTCCTCTGCTAAAAACAAGATGGCCTCTTTATTGTACCAAAGATGAATGGTTCTTTAAAACTTCACTCTGACATGGATCTGATTGGACTGTCCAATTTTTCAGATAGTTTGATTAGTATGCAGGATGAGACATATACATTGTTTATTTTTTACAGATCTGACAAATTTTGCAGTGCATTGGAGATCACATCAAACCTTGGTCCCATAGTAGCTTACAGTCTAATGCAATGTTTCTCAGCCTTTTTTCAGTGACGGTACTCTTTAAAAGTATGAAAAATCTCAAAGCACCCCAGTCTAAAATGTCATAGATTTTAAAGGGGACTCCATGCAAAACACACAAAAAAGTGGGTTCCCCTTTACATCGAAGTGCCCCCTTTAAATCAAGATTCCCCCTTCACATCAGAGTCACCTTTTGCATCAGTAGCCCCCCTTCAAATCAGGAGCCCCTTTTCACATCAGAAGCCCCCCCTTCAGATCAGCCCCCCCCTTTCACATCAGAGTTCCCCCTTTACATCAGGAGCTCCCTTCACATCAGGCGTCCCCCCCCCCCCTTCACATCACAGCCCCACTACCACAAAACTTTGAGGCACCCCTGAAGAAGCCAGAAGTTACACCAGGGTGCCATGGCACCCTGGTTGAGAAAGGCTAATCTAATGTATTTATAACAGTCATACATAAAGACTGGGTTCATTTTGGCTAAATACAAAAATTAAAAGGGCAAGGGTGCCGCAAGTGTTGCTAACTATAAATCATGCCCTACTGTAGGGGCCATATCACATAAGTGAGATTTCTGCTGACAACTATTCGTCAGCTACAGAGACTACTTCCCTTTTCTGTGGTGTCGCTCCCTCCCTGACCGGACCTATAAGATGTAACTCCATTGCTTCTCACTGGTAAGCAAGCAAAATTCTGCAGTGTTCTGGCCAACAAGTATGTGACACCTATTAAAAGAGTTGACTGGGGCACCTTGAGGATTCAAATTGTTGACAGTGGCAACAGTGACAGTGTGAAATCAGTGCTCCCCATCTGAAATTTTACAAGAAATATGAAAGCTGCTACTGCTAACCTCCCATTCTACAAATTCTGGTTGCCTAGCTGTCATGCTGATTTAATGGTTTCAATATTTCCTTGGCCACTGGCCTGAAGCAGAGGTGCAAATTATAACAGGGCTATTCATAGAAGGGTTAAGAGTTTGGAGAAGGCAAGTGAACAATCTAGGACATCAGAGCTGATCAGTCTTTAACACAGAACCTATACCATAAAATGAGCCTTTAACCCTTAGCTTCCTCTTTAAAACTTAAAGAACATCTACAACATTAACTTTTAACCTTTAAACTAAAAGTTTAACTTTTGACTAAAAGTATAACCTTTGTCAGATTTCATAAGATTTAAAGTGACACTAAACTCAGGAGGTAAATCTTCAAGTACCTTCATTATTAACAAAAATTTAGCTTATTGGTGTATCACTCAGCTGTAGATCCTCAAATCCTCTCGGAATTGGTGCTGACACTGTCCTTCCTTCTAGAGGGTGGCTACTTTTGTCCCCTTTGGTATCTGTGTGCGTTGTAAAGTAGCCACCGCTCCATGCTCGGTCCCGTGATAGACTACAATTTAGTAAGCTAAAAGTGAGATTGTAGTCCATCACAGGAGTGTGCTTGGAGTGATGGATACAACACACACAGGGACCATGGGGAACAAAAGTAGCCACCCTCCAGAAGGAAGGACAGCGTCAGCACCAATTCAGAGATGATCTGAGGATCTACAGCTGAGTGATGCACAAATAAGCTACCTTTTTGCTAACATGGTACTTTAACCTTACCCCCAAAAGCAACCTAACCATCCCACTAACCTTATTAAGCACTGGAACTATCATCCCTGAAATATAATAGTCCTGTGTATCCCTACAGTGCCCTGACTATAATGAAATCAATGAACATATAAAAAATTAAACTTGCGTCTAAGTGCCTGGGAAGGGAAAATGATATCAGAATAGCAGAGAAGTTACATTTGCACCTGGCTATTACTATGTTTAGCCCAACCACTGCATCAGTGTGCAGCCACTGAACAATATTTGTGTCTATTATCTCTCAGATAATACACTCTTATTATGTATTGCAAGATAAAATGTGCTGTGGGAGAAAAATTTACTCAAAATGGAATATGTGATTCAACATGGCTTCAATGTGTAGAATGTATTGCTTGGCATATACATGCCTTGTTTTTTTCTATGTGTGGCCTATTGAAGTGCTTGAGTAGTTTCCTGATATTAGTCAATTTCTCTGAACGCAAGCCTGAAGTCTATAGTTTAAATATTTAGGAAATAACTATATATATATATACGGGGGTGGCAGAGGGTTCAGGCAATGTAGGGTTGCAGTTTTGAAGTGTTTTTTGCACTAATATTTTCACATCCTATTAAACCACAGTGTGGTACTATTGAAAAAGAAGCTCAAAAACTATTCTATTCAACTATTTTGCCACTGCTCAATTTGTGTGTTAAGGGCTTTAGCTCTATTTTATTTTTTTAAAGTTAGCCCTTAGGTCTGTTGTTGCTGCTAATTCCACCTGTTTAGGCCTTGGTCTTAAGTGTTGGACTCAAAACTACCTTAAAAAGCCTTTTTTTCAAGTTAAAATGAATCAGAATGAATAAGAATGGGGTGCTGATACTGTACGGAAGCCAAGCTAAAAAAAAAAGTAATTTTTTTTTTTTTTACAAATTCCACATGCCAAAATATGTGATCTCAGAATACTATATTGCTATTTTGTACTGTTCAAAAACCCCACACATAGCTTAAAGGCATCTCTGAAGCATGCAAGTTAAATGATTGGTATTTTTCTATGTTCTGAACTTTTAACATTTTTTTTAAATTGTGAAATGTTACCCATGGCAGTGTCCAGCTTCCCGTGTCATTTTTTGACAATAGGCTGCCTATTAGTTTTGCAAATGCCCAAAATTTAGCACAAAGATTTACCCCCCAACAGCATTCAGTGGGTTCTGACTTTGTGTTTCGAAAATTTGAAGCAGGATTTGATGGATCCGTCACAAATTGAACCAGGGCAAATTCACTAATCCTTATTTAGCACATGTGTTATTCTTTCTTGTATTATCGATCTCTAGTTTCTGACTGATTAGTTATATGGGGTGTTTTTAAGGACTGTAGAAATAGGAGACATTCAAAATGGATAGAGAATAAGGATTCAAGTGGAAAACTAATGATTCACAAGAAAGAAGTGCTTTGTAGTAAAATAACTATTCCAAGCAAAGGTATAACAAAATAACAACTGTAAACTGAACATCTTGACAGTTGATATTTAATAAAATGCTAAATGTATTTAAAGGGAATATACTATGTTATAATATATATATTACATAGTTACATAGTATTTGAGGTAGAATAAAGACACAGGTCCATCAAGTCCAACCCATAGCGTGTATGTATGTGATTGTGTATGTGTGTGTATGAGTCCCTATGATCTTGTTCAAGTCACAGCCGGCTCCGCCAAATTGTCATTGTTTAATGACAGTTCAGCGCCCCCAGGGATCCTGGGGACACTGATCTGTCATTGCAACTGGGCAGAGCCAGCCGTGAGAGCACAGCTGGCTCCGCCCAGCTGTCAGTTGCGAGGCTTTCGGCTTGCTTCAGGTTTCACTTCGGCTCAGCCGAGCCGAAGCAAATGCCTTTGGCTCAGCTGAGCCACTCGGCCAGCTTTGGGAGCTGTACAGGCGATAGTGAATAGCTCGTACAGCAGCCCGGCTGATCCTTCAGCTAGCTTTGTGAATAACTCTAAAATCCCAAAATGGTTAGGGTACGATTACAGCAATCAAATAAACTATCTTTGAATTAAAAAAAAATCATGCATCGTGTGTTGTAAGGCTTTGCACCTTCAGATTTTTTCTTTATCAAATTTGCTCTTCACTATATGTAATATATGTGTCTTTGGGCTATTGCAGTTTATAACTTGTAATGCATCATGGCTTTTGGGTTACACCAGAATTATTTACTCTTACCAGTAAGAAGAGTTTGCTGACAGAATCTAAACGGGCTATATACAACTTATTGTTGATCAGTGGCAAGGTGAGGGAACAGAAAAAAATGTTAAGGCAGAAGTAGTGCCTTAATATGTCTGTCTGTCTCAGATGACGCTTGATTTGTATATTACCCATGAGTCCAGACATGGCTATTGGACTAGCAAGAGTACATTAGCAAAAAGGCAAATTTCTCAGTTAAACTAAGCAGTCAACAAAGCTTCTGCATCTTTTCATGATGTACCATATTAAAATACTGTCTGCAGTTGCTGATGCTGCAATTCAGTTAATTTGCATGGGTCACCCTGGTGGCTCTTTTACCCAGGAGACTGATGACCACATTGGCTAATTTTGGCATTTTCATACAGTATATGAATGTGTTTCTGCATCGAATAATTGTATATAGGTAGCTTTAGCAATGACGTGGTTAAATCATTCAGACGGAGTCGTGAGCCACTAAATTTGGAAACAAATTTGTGCTGAATTGTTTTTTATGCAGATTGACTTCCTCATCCCTACAGAGGAAACTGCATTTACCATCTCTAGCGCCTCGTGATACATATTTTGTAGCTTTGTGTTCCACAACCATTATGCTAAACAATGGCAATTCACATTAACATGGAAAGTAAGTGTACTGTTTTCTTGTGTTTTTGCTTTCCATAAATGTGTATCAAGATGCAGAAAGAAATGGCAGGAGTAATTTGTGAAGGCGTAATCCGCATTTACTCTCATTCCATTTCAGTCATTTCTAAATCACAAGTTGCAATTTGAGAACATTGTAATGATGTGCCATATTACAGAAGATCCTTAGCACACATCTTACATTATACAACAACTATAATCATAACTGTAATGTACTGTGTGAATATCACAGCTATACATCTTTAACTGTTCTATTTCTGTAAACTGTTGTTATTATTGTTGTCCTGCAGGTAAAAGATTACAACTCAGACATCAGGATCTCAATATAATTGCTGTATTATAAATGTGCAATACGTATGTTAAACAACTTTGCACCAAGAAGAAAGCATGCACATTTTAATAATTAGATGAAGTAGTTTCTTTCTTCTCTACTCTCCTTTTCTCTCCCCTCCCCTTCCCTTCCATAGCCCAGCCAGCAGTTCCTTTAAGGTGTGAACCACAAAGCTCAGGCATTTTCATGGACATGCCACAGCTTGTGTGTCCCTCAGCCATTGACTGGCCAGACGTCAGTCCTGTCCACCAACACATGGAATTAAAATGTGCTTCATGGGCACAGGGCAAAGAGGGAGAGGGATGCAGGGTAAGGGTTGGTGGGTTGTTGAGCTGTACAGAAAACCCCAGGATCCAAACCATAACAAGAGCCAGGAGTGGGATGGGCTGTGTGCTGAGACCTAGAGCCAGAGACAGACTGCCAGGATGCAGGGAGTGCTGTATACAGACTAGGGAAGAAGGAGTCAGCCAGCATAGAAGAGAGGACCCATGTGGACTCAAGACACAGGCATAAGCTTGAGAGGAAGCCCAGGGCATTGCAGGCCACCTCTCTAATGCCCCCCAAAGGAACATGAGAAGCTTGGAGGCATCTAGGGTAGAAGCAGCCTGTGCAGCATCTACCATCACCCAGCCTGTTGGGACAGAGTGCATGAGACTGTTTGCTGTCAAGACATCCATGCAGCATCAAAGTTGTCAGAGGGCTTTGCCCACCTTTATATACATCCAACCTGTTTGCCGTTATGGAGGTTTGGCTTTCACCAGCAGATTTCTGAAAGGGGACTGCATCCCCTTCACTTGTTTGTAGATTACAACTAGCCTCGTTTTGAGGGAGAGTGTGCTTACATGAGATTAAGGGCCCCATCAATGGCAGATTAGTTTTATTATTCCAGATGTATACTAGATGTGTGATGACATCACAAACACAGTGAGAGAGGAGTATGCAAAGAGCTGAATGACTTCTGGGTATGGCCTCCACTTGCTTGTCAATAGAGTGACAGTGAGTGATGGTGGCTGCCTTGAGCGTGTCACATTGAAGAATGTTTATTTACATGTTACAAGATCTGATGATGCACACCTCTGAACTGGAGCTCACTGAACAGGGTTTAACTTTTTTGCAATGTGAAGTCTATTATTGCTATGTTTTAGAAGGAAGTTTAGAAGGAACCTGTCAAGTTAGGTGCAGTTGATGACTTGTCTTAGTATACCCCCCAAAGCCTAAAGAATCCTGGACACAGTAAACACTTTGTTTCATTCACACTCTCTGTTAGAACAATGCTTAGACTGAAACATGCAGTGCAGTAGAGGATCTTTTTATTCATAGGAATTAAAAAAGGCATCAGTAAAAGCACTTGGGTAAGCATTACGGTTTGGCTGGAAGTTCTGGAATTGGCCTGGACTGGACACCTCCCACCGTCGGAAACAATGTGACTACAATTACCATTTGCCACAGCACTGCAGCTAGCTGCTTCAATGTCCCCCTGCAGTGCCCCAGATCTTTCACAATCCTAGCAATGCCCCTGGTCACAGTTCTTTGTACTGTAATATTTTTTCTCACATTCATACACATTTATACATTGTATATGCTTCATAGTTCTGCAAAATATAATAGTGTTCCAGCATGTTATGTGGGGTGGTTGACCAGGGGGGAGCCCTTTGATTTCTAATGGCAGTCCCATTGGTACTAACTGATTTGGTATGTTTTAAATATGTTGGACAAAAGCTATGAACATTAAGAAAGTAAAATGTATGCACTTGGAACAGGACAGGAAGGCCTAATGTTAAGGCCATTTTTGCTATGGGTTGACAAATTGACAATTGTCTCCCAATTGTGATCCTGCATTGTCACCCTGTCACATGGAGACAAGTGGTCATGTCGACACACATTATGCAGGCAAGGACCACTGTTGTCACTATCAGGATGCCAGTGCAGAGCAAGGTGCAGCCAAGGCTGGATTGAGTGCATGTAGACAGAAAAAGGCTTAAAAAGGTTGGAGGACATCAGCAATGCTGGGATGCATAACAAGTAAAAAAAATGGGGAAACAAAATATAATTTGTAAGTATGTATACAGATATGTTGGTATTTTTTTGTTTTGTTTGTAATGCATATATGTATGTTACATCATTCAGTTGTGAGATCTGTAATTAATATACAGATCATTTTCATATTTATCATTAGTGATTTCTGGCAGCTGAACCAATAATTGTAATTAAACTGTTGTGCACTGTCATAAATCTTACTTGACCTATTAAACTTCATATTGTTCAATAACCTTGAAATAACAAGTTCTAAGAATCCAATGCATTCACATGTTTTGCTCTATTATCAATATTTATTTTTGACACAAAGGACAAATAATTAGGAACAATATTCTCAAACTATTTTAATATGTTTCCATCATGTAATCTTCTTTGTGTTAGCAAAAACCCTCTGCCAAACAATTCAACTTTGACCATGTTTGGTCATATGGAAAAATGCCAAAAGGGGTCACTGTTAAAGAGATGACAAATTTTGCTCATTATATAGATTGTCTTGATTTATGAATTTGATTTGCAAACAGCAGGGAGCTAAATTAGTCAATAATAAAGCAGCATGACAAAAAGGCCACCAATGTGCAATCAATTACAGCAGTTTATATATAGACTTTGGGGCTTATTTATAAATGTACTGGAGATTTTATTAAAAAGTTTTTAATGTATTGTACTTTAATTTAAAAAAAAAAAATAATGTTTTATGTCTCCTACTTTCCTGACCCTTCCAACCCAACATATGTCTATTGAAAATGATGGATTACATTAAGTAATATTAGAAATTATTGCATCAGCAGAATCTCCTGGATATTTCATGCAGATATATTTTGGAAAATCATGCAATTTGACTGCCTAAACAATCATGAATTGTGTAATTCTGTGTGAATACAGCTATATGGATGTTTTACGAAGATTTTAAAAAAATGCAGTTTGTAGTTTGCTTATTATTCTGGATTGCAAAATAATAAGCTAATCACCATCAAAGCAAACTGTGTCCAGACCATGGAAACAAGGTCTTCACTACAGAATTGACAAAGGGGTTGATTTACTAGAGGCAAATAGACTGTTCGCTTTGCAAGGGAATTTGCACTTTGCGGGGAAAGTTTCCCTTAGCTTAAGGAATGTGGTGAAACATCAGTTTGTAAAGAATACCCAATCATGTGCAAGGAAAATTTTTTAAAAAATGATTTTTTTCTTGAACAGGATTGGGTCATAGAAGTCAGCAGAGCTTCCCCTCACTCACTAAACTAAGGGTAAACTTCCCCTCCAAAGTGCAAATTCTCATGCAAAGTGAACAGTCTATTTGCCTTTAGTAAATCAACCCCATAGCATGTCTGAACACATGAAAACACCAATCACTGCCCCAGTGTTGAGACATACTGGGGTTAATTTATTAACGCCAAATAGGCTGTTAACATTGCAAGGGAAGTTTCACTTTGCAGGGGAAGGTTTCCCTTAGCTTGATGAATATGGTGGAGTGTCACTTTTCAAAGAATACCCAATCATGTGCAAGAAACATAAAAAAACAGTATTTTTGCTTGCACGTGATTGGAGGATGGAGGTCCGTGGAGCTTCACCTCATTCACTAAACTAAGGGGAAACTTCCCATGCAACGTGCAAATTCCCTTGCAAACTGAACAGTCTGTTTACCTCTAGTAAATCAACCCTAAAAGCAGAAGTGAAGATTTCCGGCCTAGTGAGGGAGCTTTCGGAAGTCATATCGCTGGAGAGGAGGGGAGTATTGGGGTATTTCATTTTTGCTTTACTGACCATGCATGTCATCAGATAACTGTATCTGGCAAATAGCCTTCCATAACCCCAGATTCTCAGTGAACTCCATATACCAGTTGTTCATTTAGGTATAAAAAACAGACATTTTCTTTGCATTACTGAAGCTCTGCAAAGCTACTACCTGTTCTGTAACAAAAAAAGTGAATGATATAATACTCACATAAAAATATCATTCGTTTGCATTGCTTTGCATTGTTTTGTATCTCACCGGGAGTTTTGCAGATGTTGCCAGCTTGCAAAGCTTGACAAATGCTCCAGTGCAAGCCAATGACACTGTACCCCAAATGCCCATAAAACTTTTGCTTTTAATGAATTTCTTCTCACTCAAATAAACAGTTTAACAAGGTAATTTGAAAGCTCGAGACAACAGCTAACAAACACCTCCTAGATGCATAAAAACTCTCTAGGCATTTCATAAGTGTTTAAACACACTTCTCTTTCATCACCTATGTGAACTTAACCAAATGCACCATGGATGTTGCAATGTTGGATTCCTCTAGAAGAGCTCTTCTTTTTGTGTCACAGCAACATACTGTAAGCTGGGTTGAATTGATCGCTGAGCTTCTGTGGCAGTCCCTCTGTATACATTACACAGGCTTTTAGGGAGCTTACAGGACATTAGAAGGATTTTGAGATAAAAAAAAAAAGTCCAGTATTACAGGTGGTGCTTAAGAGGTCCTTTAGAGCAATGAAAAATGATTGTGCACCACTAGTAAACACACACAGAGTGTTGGAAGGGGAAGCCTCTTTGGTATCAAGGTAGTAACGTTGTTTTTCTGGAAAAGAAATGAATATGTGCATGGGGAAATATGCATGTATTGTAGTTTGCACTGACATACCCTTTACAAATTCTGTATTTAATCCAATAATGTAGAAGGAAATGCATGGTAGGGTTAAGGAACTTTACACATGAAAAAAAACAGATTGCTCAGATTTAAATTTAAAGCAAGTAAAATGCCAAACAGTTAATGTGTACCACAGTCACCTATAGGAAAGCCACTAATGTATTACAAAGACACCATTGTTGTTCCCACCTATTTTACCCTGACAAAGGGCATTGGGAAGGTAGGAAGAGACCCATTACCTAAGAGAACCCAGTTATCACATACTATATACCTAAACTACACCTGCAAGGAGAGGATCTATGTTTTTCCTTATTATTATGTATTATCTAGACGCAGGGGTGTCAAACTCAATTTAATCGTGGGCCACATCAACATTATGGTTGCCCTCAAAGGTATCTGTAAGACTATATAAATGTATCTATGTATAAATGTATCTAATCTTTATCATAATTGCCTCTGCATTCGATTATCACTGGTTTTAGTAATAACTTAATACCTAGATCTGAAAGTAGAAGTCTAGGAAATGGCCTTGTGGGACGGATTCGGCCCCTGGGCCTTGAGTTTGACACATGCGATCTAGAGTGTGATGGTGGCGTTTCACTTCACAGAAGATTCATTCATCTATTCTAATGGTTCAGAGTGTACTTTAATTCATTGGTCAGCATAGTGTATCGACGCATTCTTATATGTTGTTTTATGCTGTGGAGTAATACAAAATCTTCTCAAAGTCTCTCTTCTATGCTTAAAATACAGTAATCTATCATCTCAATAGCCCAGACTGAGGGTTGAGTACTCTGGGACATTATAATAGATGCTGAAAAAAACTACAATTCTTTAGCAAACACAGCTGTTTTCTGTCTTCTACAACTGGCATACCTTTTAGCTGCTATTGTGGAAGAGGAAAGAATGGAATCCAGTTAGAACAGGTTTATTATTCGCGTAATCACATAATGTGTATTAAATGAGTACAATCAATAGAAATATGCTTAAGAATTCTGAG
This sequence comes from Nanorana parkeri, assembly GCF_000935625.1. Taxonomy (NCBI): domain Eukaryota; kingdom Metazoa; phylum Chordata; class Amphibia; order Anura; family Dicroglossidae; genus Nanorana; species Nanorana parkeri. Next base: position 80,619 of record NW_017307074.1, on the reverse strand, counting down.
ATCACAAAAATACCTTTCTGAACCTTTATGCTTAGCAATTCATGCAGAGCCAGAGATGCATTGTTAATGTAATACTGTGGAAAAGCAGGAGTTGCTCAAGTGGCTAGAGTGGAAATAAACAGAGCTACTAGATTCAAGAACAAAAAAAACACCAAAAATAGAAACATAAACATATATACAGAAGGAGGTTTTGTGTACAGAAGTAACATCAGACTAGGGTGCATTGGTAACATCTTTAACCACTTGAAGACCGGAGTGTTTACACCTCCTTTCTGTCCAGGCCATTTTTCAGTATTCAGCGCTGCTGTACTTTGACATTTATTAAATGCTGTACATAAATAATACATTTTATATCATGGGGGAATTCAGGGACACATAGAGCTTGCTTTTGGTAGTGTTCAATCACCACTGGGTTTTGTTTTGTTTTTACTCTATAATGAAAAAAGTACCAAAAATAAATGAAAAAGGGGTTTCCCTACATTGTTATGAAACATTTCTTATTACCCATTTTTTTTGTAAAATATAAAAGACGGGGTCATGTCGGTTAAATAGTCAACAAAAATGTCGAGCCTTAAAATTGTGCATTCCCGCAAAATCGCACAAAACTACTATGCCCAAAATTGGTCATAGGCGATGCTTTAAAAGTTTTTACTACTCATCAATTTAATGTTAACAGTGATTAATGGCCCTAGAATTTTCGCACATAGGCGCACCCGACGCATGTTTGCATGTGTATGTGGGGGTGGGGGACTTTACTTTTTTTTCTGCATGACTTTAATTTTTTGTAAACTTTTTTTTTTACACTTAACTTTATTGTTATCACATAGGGGAATAAGAATCCCCCTATGTGATATCAAATTCAAGTGACAGGTCCTATTTATGGTGACATCCGGTGTCTCTAAGACCCCTGTAAGCGGCAATGGCGGCGGCAGGGGGGGGGGGGCACATGAAGGCACAACATGCCAGCGATTTAGTGTCTCTACAGATGCCGGACTGCTTGCATGTAAACAGCCATTGCTGGCTGTTTCAAATGTTGACAGTTTCCTGCTCGTGCCCACTTCCTGGCGGCTCCCACGGGCAGACGCAGGCACAAAGGACGTTTTAAAATGCCCACCTGCATCTACAAGGCTCCCGTACGGACGTTTTGCTACGTTCAGCAGATGGGAGGTGGTTAAAGAGGATCATCTTCTGTCAGCTTGCATCTCTGCCCTACCTCTTTAAAGATTCAGGATGTCTAGCCAATGCAGGCTGTGCCAATGCACCCTGTACCCAAATGGTCATCTGTAACTGCTGGATGTGCAGATACACGCAGATAGCGGCAGCTCCTGTCAATCTGTCATTGCTTTATACAGGCTGAGTGGCTACAGCTGTCCCGAACCACTCATGATTCCTACCTCAAGAATCAATTAATTTTTCCCACAGAAATCCACTCAGTCATAGTTTACACAGGAATACCCTGTGTATACACTAGCTGACCCAGTACTGTCACATGGAATATATGACATGGTCCTCCATACTTGTACTGGATATTTTATTTGGCTCCTGGTGCTGAACAGAGCAGTGAGTGAGCAAATAAAATGTAAGTATATGCTGGGAAATGGTGGAGGAATAAAACACTTCTGTTGCTTTGTCTAGAATGGGCAAAACACTTTTTCTTTTAGATTTACTTTGATAGAGAAAAAGTGTTAACATTTATGTCAGCTTTATATTTCTTCCTCTGACCCAATTTGGGAGACTGATCCTATGAAACCCATAAAAGGAACAGGGGAGTGCAGTTTTAACTGAAACAGGAAAGCACTGACAGGTATAAAACACTTATTCAGTCACCTAAAAATATTTTTGGTCTCGTCTATGTCTCCATTGGAAAGATTAAAGTGACACTAAACTCAGGAGTTCAATCTTAAAAATGAATTCAAGTGGCTACAATCTCAAGTTTAGTTTACTAATTTGGCTACTCTACAACACACAAAGACCGTGGGGAACAAAAGTAGCCACCCTTCAGAAGGAAGGACAGTATCAGCACAAGTTCAGAGATGATTTGGGGATCTACAGTTGAGTGATGCACAACTAAGATACACTTTTGTTATTCAAACTATTCTCACATTGGTATCCCCCTAATCCTCAAAGCTAATAGGTATTCCCTTCAACTAAAATCCCCACTTCATACCAAATTCACAACCCCTGTTAGCAACATTACACTTATTGTGAACATAAACCTCCAAAGAGGTCAATACTGTGATCATAGTGTTAAAATATATGTGATTAGCCAAAAAAGCTTGTCTGGATAGGAAAAATGCCCTAGTGATACAGACCCATGTAAATCTCGGGGTACTTTATTTAAAGCATGATGAATTTAAAAGTTTATGTACTTTATTTAAAGCATGATGGAATCATTCGGCTGGTATTATATGGAACATAAAAATGCTATGTATATATTTATTTATTTTTCATACAAAAGATATGTGGGTTTAATTTTTTATGTGTTTTTTGCGATCTGCGCCACGGGTGGGGACTCCATTTTAGGGGGGTCACCTCTTGCGGAGATGGAGGTGCGGCCCTGCTGGGGACATACGGACTCATCACCCCTATTCGCTACCAGTGGGGAGATTGTCGGGAACGGTCCACCTGAGGGAGGACCCTCGGGTCCCTCATTGTTTTGCGGTAGCCGCTTGACCTGTCAGATATGTCTGATCGGCGTGCGACTGGCTAGGGATGGCACATATGCGCCTGCCGGGCGTTTCCTCTATATGAGCCCAGCACCGCTGATTGGCGTCATACACATCTGAGTGCTGGGCGCCTTCTCGGCGGTGGGGGCTACATAAGGGAGGGGGGAAAGGATGCGGCTGTTGGATCATGAGTCGTGCATCCATGAGACATTTCAACTTCCCTGTCTAAGGTAATATTTATTTTTGGTCAGTTATATTAGGTTGGTGTCCTCCCTGGCTCTTGCTAGCAGTAGGAGGCGGTAGAGAATAGAGCACAGAGTGGGGGAGTGAGATGGGATAGGGGCTAACCCTTGTTTGATTAATTTGATTCACATGCAATGGGTGTGTTAGTTGGTAATGGACATATATATAGACCTTTCACTAATAGGTATGGAGGTATTAGCAAGGATTAGGACCTGGGATCACTACGCTACACATAACCATTTCACTTATATGAATTTGTTCACCAAGACAATGCCCCACAAATATGGGAACCAGTTTATCTCTTAGGGTGAGTATACACAGATAAACAATATGAGGGTTATTTATTTATTTATATATATACAAACAAGGAATATATTATTTTTCACTTATATTAATCTTTTTTCTAAAACGACACCTCCACACTCCAGGTGTGTTCACTTAATGCTGGGGGAATGTGGATACCCCGAGATTTACATGGGTCTGTATCACTAGGGCATTTTTCCTATCCAGACAAGCTTTTTCGGCTAATCACATATATTTTAACACTATGATCACAGTATTGACCTCTTTGGAGGTTTATGTTCACAATAAGGGTAATGTTGCTAACAGGGGTTGTGAATTTGGTATGAAGTGGGGATTTTAGTTGAAGGGAATACCTATTAGCTTTGAGGATTAGGGGGATACCAATGTGAGAATAGTTTGTAGATATGGATTTTGTATTTTGATCTCTCTTTATATATAGACTTATAGCAATGCCTTGTATACATAGGTGGGATATCTTTATACTGGGGGGAAGAATCCCATACTGATTTCATTACCCCTGTAATTTTGTTCTAGACTAGGTGATAGGGGTCCTTTGCATCGTCCTCGATGGCCCCCCCCTTCCCATGGCCCCGATGTCCCTGGCATGGTCTCGGACGGAGTTGAGTGGGCTGGTTTGAATCAGGCCGCCATCACTTTCTCCTGATCCGGAAATATCTGTCCTCCTCCAGACACTAGTTGTTTGGTAAGTACGGGGTACCCACCTTTCGGGGGGCCTCATACCTGTGGTGCCGATTGTTGAAACATTCTAATTTATGTTATATTAATTTATTAATTAATTGAATTATGCAATTAAATCAATTGATGTATACTTGTTATTATTATTGTTAGATTAGCCCCCCGTGGACCCCTGAAGAAGCTTGGTGCAAAACGCGTCGGGACCCGGATATGTCTGTTCCAGTAAACGAACAATGAAAAACTAATGACAATCAGTAAATGAACAATGAATAATTCATGACAATTATTATGTTTGCAACTATGGATATTTAATTAAGATATAACTGGTTAACGTTGGGCATATCCTAGGAACATTGTGTGTGTTTTAGCCATTTGGTTTTTTTTATACAGGTATGTATTACAATTGATTCTTTTATATAATGTAATTACTGTATAATAAAATTTGGATATAATTTTTACACATGTATTGGTTTTATACCTCTCAGAAATCCCTTTTTCTCTGTTTTTTTCTATGTTTACATTTAGAGGGGGAGAGGTCCAATTGGGGAGCTACTGTCGAGGCAAACTCAAAAGTTGATTATTTTACACTTTTGTTATTAGTTAGGGTACCTGTATGAATTTTTAAGTTAAATGACGCTTTAAGATAACATACATAGCTCTTGGAACGTGTGTTGGTGATTGCTTTTTGCATTTAAATAGCTATATCTTAAATGGAGTTCTTGCCTTTTTTCATGATGAGCCTCTAGTGATGCCACCACTGGCATGCACCGAGGGTGGTTTGGAAGGATGCACCATTGGGGAGATTTCCCCTCACCTTCTGTTTGGCAGAAAAAGAATTCTCTCCAGCAGGGTGGGAGAGAGAAAGAAAAAAATGACATAAACGGGCTTATTCACAAAAGGGTTCTGAGTTTGGAGAAAGAAGGAGAAGTGAACAATCTCGAACAACACAGTTGAACTGGAAAGAGAGCTGAATTGGAGAATTTTTCCAGCTATGTTGTCCTAGATTGTTCACTTCTCCTGTCGTCTCCAAACTCTTCACCCTTTTGTGAATAACCCTGTAAGTCTTTCCCCTTTCAATCTAAAACAAAAAATAAAATGTATAAGACTGAGTTAAATGCTTTTCTGTTCTTTTCCATTTAATCAGTGGTATATTTTTATATATTTTATTTCTTGTACATTTTTTGCTTCTATTTACTGTATGTGTGTCTAGTTGAATTAATTCACTTTCCTCTTGTTTTGGGATTAAAAGAATAATTCAAATTTTTTTGTGTGTTTACCTGACAAATGTCTCCACCCGCCTGCCAGCAAAACAAAGATAAACTCTTTTCACTGATGTGTCATAATTCATCTAAAAAAGTTCAGCCAAGGTTAAACCAGTCTGCAAGAAAACATAACATAAAAAAACAAAGTAAGCGACACGGTTCCACAGAGTGTTTTAGTCAGAAAATGAGAGTATAACAGCGACAGATGCCAAACTGTGAATACATCAGCTTTCCACACAGTTGTTCTCAAGCAAACTAAAAGATGTCTTTAGATAGGCCAGTGATAGGAAGACGCAAGCCTGAAAAATTTAATCAGCAGTAAACACCAGCCTGTACTAGCTCACCTCTGTGCATGTTGTTCAATAGATTGACTGATATAAAAGATACAGAATTATTTCCTAGCTGCCAATAGTGACGTGAGCATGCCTTGAAATGGAGCCTAACAGTCTACCTAAAACTAGAAGAATGTAATTGTATTGCTCACAGATTACCATAAATAGGACTCTTCTATAAAACCATCTGAAATTCAGGATTTTCAAACCAGAAGTCTCATAAAAGGCAATAGAAATCCAGAAGGCCAAGAACGTGTATTAAAAAGCAGCAAATACAGTCCAAAATTCTCCAAAAGGTTTGAGGAAGCCCTTGGTAGCCCATTTTGAAGGTACAGTTAGCTATTAGAGAATGAAAGACATGTAAAAACTAAGATGCAGGCACAGCCCAGTATTCTCAATCTATTACTAAAATATCACTTTTGGATGAGCTGGCACTTTATTTTTTGATCTACAGTATGTTTGCATGGGTTTCCCCTGGTTGTTCTGGTTTTCCCCAGTTTGATTCAAAATCTTTACAGCTGAGCTCTCATCCTAGAATTATCCTAGTACAAATTCTCTGGATGTCACTGATTTGAACAGACATGCAGCTCTTCACTCCAGGCTTCTCCCCCATCCCCTGTTCCTGGCTATCATTCTCCCTTCCGCCTGACATGACGAGGCAAATGGACAGTGTGGTCTTGTCAGACCACAGTGTGCAAGTGGCCAGAAACAGGGCAAGAGATGCTGCAGCTGCCCATCTTGAGCGGTTCGCCTGGCAAGCTAGTCCATTTTGAGGATAACCTGCCGGAACCTATTTAAAAACATTTTCAGAATTGTACTGCCCCTATTCATAGTCTATGTTCCTGTTTTCATTGTACCAACATTGCTTTTCTCACTCATGGTTTTGGTATTGGGCATGGACATTCTTTATTTAATTTCAGGCCTAATGTCTGTTTTCTCTTTTTGCTTGTACTTTAAGTTGCAAAATGTTGTTACAAAGTTGTAGGTTGTTTGAGCCCTCTGGAGATAGTTTGACCCAGGGCCTTACTGTTATTGAGTTTTCCTTGTTTTTGTTGCGCTGTTTTCTCTTCCCCTTCTGGACCTATAACATTTATATCAGGGTCTTGACCACCACCAGGGCCGTGTTTTCACGCCTACTTTGGATCATGTTTCTCTCCTTTGTAAGTCGAACATTTTGGACAATTCAGACATTTACAAATGGCAGTTCAAGCAATTATTCCTGTGTCATGGAATATGAGGGGTATAAGTGATTCACTGAACAGGCAATCTGTCTTTGATTATGCACTGCTTTTTAAATCTTGCTTAATTTCTTTGCAGGAGATGCATGCTACCATTCAGACCACTAACCTTCTTAAGTGCCTTATGTTAGGTTTTTTTGTGCTATGAATAATTTCTTTTTTTAACATCCTAACCTGGTATTCTTGATTAAAATGGATGCGTTATAGTATTTTACATAATTAATAAACAGCAGTCAGATGTCGCTATGTATGTGGGAGACAGAGTATAACCTTATGTCCTTACTAGTTATTACTAACATGCTAATTACTCAGGAGCCTGGATACATTCTGTTTCTTGGAGATCAGATACAGTACAGTATGCATTTTATACAGTAAGTTCCAGCAAGTGCTACATTCCACAAATCACATATGGCCCATTACACTAATGAATGTTTCTTGCCAAAAATAAAATCCCTAATCTAGCAATTCCTTTATTTATGCCAGTAAAAATGTTGTCTTTCTACATCTATTTCATTTAAAACATGACTGCCAATACTCAAATATTCTATTTATCATATTATAGATGTAGAGTCAGCATATCATATACACACAGTGATGACATGGAGGGGGTATTGTTCATAAAACACTTAAACTGATAATCTTATAACCCTTCACTGCTAAATATTCATATTATGATACAACTGAGCTATGTTGGACCCTATTCTGCATGTGTGGTCTAGTGGTGTATAGTTGTGCCATTACATTATTAGGGCTACTACTCCTTCAACAGTGAACAACCAGCAGCATTTATGTAACCCAGCACTAACCCTTTCGCTGCCAAGCCCTGCGGAATGCTTCTAACCAACAACGTTTTTGCAATTTTTCATGATTTTTATTTTCAATTGCAGCTTTTAGAGTTTGTAAAAGACCCCCCAAACTATATATTTTCTAATAGCACAGGCCCAGTAGAATAAAAGATGGTGCTACTAATTTTGTGGGTCCTGCAATAATTTCACAAATGTTTATCAAATCAATATTAGACCTAAAAAATCAGTATCAATGCACAAAAAAAAACCTTTCTGACTAAATCTAAAAGATAAAGCTGTATGGAGTAGCTCTGGGAGGGCAGGAGAAGCTGACAGATGCCGGCGGTCAGTTGTGGCGGTTTGTTAAAAGCTTTATTAAAAGCTGTCATCAGCGGCTTGATAACCCCTGATGACAGCTATTCTTTTACAGGGGACTATCGGAGGAACCCTTCTGATATAAGTTAATGATAGCTTTCAGTAAGGCTTACTGATGTGGCCAGCTGCAAGTGGATGTGTTCCTGCGTAAGTCTTATGTTGGTGGCAGCGAAAGGGTTAAACATAATTGAGTTAATGCATCTGAATATTCTTGTATCTCTTGCCTTCCATGACTATTGGTTGGTGATACAGCTATTCTTTTAAAGGGGACCATTGGGGGGACCCTTCTGCTATAAGTTCATGGTCGCTTTAGCGACCATGAGCTTATAGCAGAAGGGTGAAAGCCAACGACATAAGGCTTACTGACGTGGCCAGCTGCAAGCAGTTGTGTTCCGCCGTCAGCCTTATGTTGGTGGCAGCGAAAGGGTTAAACATAATAGGGTAATTCTTGTCTCTCTTGCCTTCCATGACTATTGGTTGGTGAGGCCACTAAATCACATTAATGGACCTATAGATTCTTTATATATGTGAACTGTTTTACCTGCTCAAAGATTTGTATTACTGTCCATCCAGTAATTAGTTTTGCACCATCACACCTACCAGCGCGGCCATTAGGGGCAATCTGCAAATGCGAAAACGATTGAAGTCAATGGGGGGAAATCTAAAAGGGATTTTAAAGTCAAAACCTTTTAATGCAACTTCAAAAGCATCATAGAAATATCACCAGTCATTTAAATTACTTGCTTGGGAGATGCATTTAAGCTGTATGTGGTGTTGTAGAAGAGTATGATTTTCATAGACAGCATCAGCGACACTGTATTTTGGCATCACATAATTTGAATGTGTAATTGATTTTTTTTAACCTTTACATTTAGCTTGGCTTCAATACAGCAGCAGCTCAATCTGATTCATTTCAACATTGATTTTTTTATTAAGGGGTAATAGGCCCAAATATACCAGTGAAGTAGCAGCCAAACCGATCTAAAAGCTAAAAGGAAAGTTAAGTCTTAAAATAAAGTCCTCAACATCCTATCAATGAGCCAGTGGTACAACAGATTTATAGTGTGTAAACATTTTTTTTAAAAACCACTTCAATACTACAACCCCATATTTCCCAACCCCTTTATGATCGTTATAGCCCCAATTATTTTCAGAATCAAAATATAGACTTTAGGTATGTGTTTTTTATCCTACAATAAAAATTAGATAGCATTATCTGAGAGACAATGGCCACAAATCTTGTTTATTGGCTAGACATTATGTGAGCAGCTTGGTTAGGCTGCAATATAAGAGGGAGAGATGAGGTGTGTTTTATCTTGAAATAAACATTATAGTGTATTATTTGAAAGACAGTAGCCACAGATATTGTACTGTGACTACACAGTATGTAAGCTGCTTGATAACACCACAATTTAAGAGGAAGAGATAAGACAGGTTTTGTCTTGAAATACATTTTAGAGTGTATTATCTGAAAGACAATAGCCACAAATATCTTTCAGCAAATACCCTTCAGCAAACATGAGACATTTGGCAGCTGAGGTTTAGCTTTGGAAACATTGTGTGGCACAAATATGCCAGAATACTTGAGTAGGCTGAAAACTTCAAGGCTAAACAAAGGATTTATCCTGCAGCAAATATAGCTAATTTGGGAGCTGATGCTCAGCTGCAGAAATGTTGTGCACAACACACGAGTTATCCTGCAGAAACATTGTATCGCACGTTTACAGTGCCTGAACACTGGAATCGGTTGTAAAGTTTGAGACACAAAGCAGGATTTACCCTGCACCAAACATTAGCAATTTGGCAGCTAAAGTCTAGCTGTAAAAAATATTGCGTGGCAAATTTACAATACTTTATTTAATGGCTATCTGTATATCAAGCAATTAAGTCACTATGCCCATTGAACAACTATTTAGACATAATAAATTACAGGATCAGGCATATATTGAGTGTATTGGTTTAGACAAAGATATAAATGATAAAGCAAAATCATAGTAATTATGCAATACTACAAAGAAGAAAACACAAAACATATAAAAAGCAAATATGGACAGAGACAGATCCAATTTGTCTACTTTGTGCTTGCACACTGCGAAACCGTTCAGAGACCTGCTTTCATCCTACTTTTTGGTAGATAGTTGGAGAGAGAGCAACCCTCATAGGAATTAATATACTCACTACTCCTATCCACACAATGCATTCACCAGAATAGATCACATTTTCACTGATACCTCCCTAACGCCACACATCCTTCATTCCCTCCTCATCCGAGTACCGTGGTCTGACCACTCTGCCATTACCTTACTTCTCCCCTCCTCATTCCCTAACACCAAAGCCACTTCTTGGACTCTTAACGACTCCCTACTGTCGGATCCCTCCTCCAAAATCCTGCTTGAAGCCTACATCTCTGACTACTTATCCCTTAACCAGACACCGGACATCTCACCGGTCACTCTGTGGGAAGCCCACAAACCTGTCCTCCAGGGTCAGATTATCCAACTATCCTCAAGGCTCAAGAAAGAAAGGCTCTGACAGCTGACTGACCTGGAACTAGCGTTCAACTCCCACTCCCAAGCCTTCTCAGTAAACCAATCCCCTACCAACAGGACAAATCTTGAATCAGCTCGCCAAGCCCTTAACTTGCTACTAACAGACGATGCGGCAAAACAGCTCCACCGTACAGCCCATAAATTCTACCTGAAAGGGAAAAAAGCCGACTCCATGCTAGCAACAAGACTTTGGAGGTTGGACCCCCTCCTTTAAACCCCTGAAACTCCAAACTCACATGGGGACGCACACCTCAAACCCGGTAAAAATCCTAGATATCTTCCACCACCACCTATCCACTCTCTACTCATCCCAAGACCAATTCTCCGCTACTGCGGCAAATTAGTTTTTCTCTGACCTGGATCTGCCCCGCCTTTCATCATCTCAGATAGCCTCATTCGAGGAACCCATTACTGAAGAAGAAGTCGCTTTGGCAATTGCCTCACTCCCCAGAGGTAAACGTCCAGGCCTGGACCGATTTACCATAGCCTATTATGCAGAATTTAAAGACCTCCTAACCCCACTCCTAACCAGATGATTCAATTCCCTCCGCAGCGGAAAAACCCTTGGACAAGAGTTACTCATATGTATGATCCCCAAACCTGCCTCCGACCTTTCCAACCCCTCAAATTTTTAGGCCCATCTCACTAATCAATATAGATATTAAACTACTAGCCAAGGTACTAGCTAATAGAATGAACCAAGTAGTAGGTCATCTAGTTAAGAATGACCAGGTAGGTTTTATCCCCACCAGACAAGCAGGTGACAACATCCGCAGAGTCACCCTACTATCCCATATAGCCAAGACCAAACGGATACCCTCCATGCTCCTCTCATTAGACATCAGGAAGGCATTCGATCTCTTGGCCCTACCTCTTTTATACACTGCAACACTGTGGTTTTGGCCCTCACTTTCGAAATTGGATTGCCTCCCTGTACAATAACCCTACCGCCCGCATTAAATACTCAGGACATTGCTCCCAGCCATTTCGGGTATCAAGAGGGACCAGACAGGGTTGTCCTCTACCGCCCCTCCTGTTCGTCCTAATTTTGGAGCCCTTGGCTCAGAAACTCTGCATATCCCCAGACATTACTGGAATCCCCCACGATGGCGTATCACATAAAATTTGTATGTTTGCAGATGATGCTATTCTCTTTATAACTAACCCCCTGGTCTCTCTACCCAACCTTACAAAACTTCTCACAGCCTTTTCCTCCATCTCGGGACTACACACTTATGACACAAAATCCTTTGCCCTAAACTTAACCCTGGCCTTTACCCTAGTCACATCCCTACAGCAACAATATAATTACTCCTGGTGCCCTAACCATCTCCCCTATCTAGGAATCAAACTAACCCAGTCCTATCAATCATTATACAACGCAAATTATCCTGATATGGTGACAAGACTCTCACAAATGTTGAGAACCTGGAATAACTACCGCCTCTCCTGGTTGGGTAGGATAGCCCCAGTCAAGATGACCCTCCTGCCTAAAATTCTATATCTCTTTAGAGTCCTACCAGTACATGTCCCAGCCTCTATACTTAACAAATTACAGGCAAACATTTTTGCCTTCATATGGGGGGATTGGCGTCCCAGAATCCCATGACGTATGCTTTACCTACCGAAATCCCAAGGGGGACTTGCAGTTCCTAATTTAAACAAATACTACCAAGCGGCGCAAATCGGCCAACTTTCTAAGTGTCACTCAGGCTTCGAGTGGTTGGCACTGGAGGATACTATGACACAATCTACATCAATGGCTAACCTTCTTTAGCTCCTCCCTAGACAGCGACCTGTAATCACCAATCCTGTCACTTCCCACTCTCTTAAAATCTGGGACTCGGTGAAAACGCCTTACAGCCTTATGTCCCCACACCTACCTCTCATGTCCATATTGCACAACCCCTCCTTCTCCCCACAGCCCCTCTGGCTTCCTAGAGTGGTCCGCACGCAACCTCACCTTCTTTTGGCAGTTGCAAACCACCTCCGGGATTAAATCTTTCCCATAATTACAAGAACACTACTAAATACCCAACAAGGAAATCTTCCGCTATCTCCAAATCAAACATTTTCTTACAAAACAAACCTCCAATAAGGGTCTCACCACCACTCCCTTGTTATTCGAACGAGCTTGTCGCGATAACCCCCATAGCCCAAGACTTATCTCCCTCCTCTATTCATCTCTACTAACCCTCCCTGATGCCTCTCCCCCATCCTATGTGCCACAGTGGGATAGAGACTTAGGTAATATAATGGATGAAGAATCCTGGCAACACTCTTGGATGAACACCAAATCCAGCTCGCGCTGTGCAAGTACGCTAGAGATAAACTACAAGGTCCTCATGCGATGGTATCTAGTGCCAACCAGAGTGGCCACTTATAACTCTCAATGCTCGCCTAATTGTTTTTGATGATGCCATGAACCGGGTACTTTTATTCACACCTGGTGGCGATGTCAGATGGTCTCTGCCCTTTGAGATGAAGTTTTCGCCCTCATAGCCTCCTTGGTCTTGGAACCATTGACTAAAGACCCGACCTTCGCATTACTCAATTGTAAACCAGACGGTCTCCCCAAAAAGGCCTTTAGACTCTCCCTCCACATCCTATCCTCTGCTAAAAGAGAAATTGCAATAAATTGGCTCTCGAAGACCCTTAAAATATTGCACGTAATTACACATATCCTTTGGATCATGGCACAAGAAAAACGCACTATTTGGTCCCCGTGGATCGACAAATACTTCAACTCAGCTATCCCCCGACGCCTGTGCCTTATATGAAACTCCCCAAACAGTCCTTCAGGCGACTGTCCCCTCCACCTTAGAGTAAGGCCCAGATCCTTCTTCCTCTCCTCTACTTTTTTTTCTTTCCCAGCTCTACTATCCCCCTATTTTATTCCCCCCGCGTGTTATATGTTGTATTGTCACGGGTATCACAAACCTAATGTAGATGGTCATCGGTCCATAAAACTGCTCTTGGGCTGGAAAGTGGAATAGCCCACATCTGCCTCTCAATGCTACATAGGCTGAGCTACCCCTGCAGGCTAAGTAACGGACCCTAACTGACAGATCCTTCCATAGCTCTTCCACGTCAGGGGTTTGACCGACTTTATGCGATAGCAGATGGGTTATGTTTTGATGCTGCTTCTAATGAACCAACCTTGTGGCTTTCCTTTACTGTGATACTCTTCATGTACTGTGTGTTTTGTTAATTATAGATGACCTGTTCATCACAGGCATCAGTTGGCATTGTAACATCTCTGTTTGTACTTGCACTGTTAAACTTAATAAACATCTATTTGAGAAAAAAAAAGCAAATATGGATTTTCCCATTTATATATACCATTGCTGCCAGGTTTATAAAAACATGATGATCCTAACCACTTAAAGCTGTACAATGTGTTGTATGTTACATACTCCTGACCCAAATATGTTGTTTTTTTTAACAGTTGTTGGTTGCTAAATAGTCCCCAATCACTTAAATCAAGTTCTTCTTTAAGGTATGCTCAGATAGAAATGCTTATATAGTGGAAGAGTATTTAAAAATATATTTTGTCCTGAGGTTTATGTGTGTCTGTAAGACCCGCACTTGCAGCATATTGATTACAGAGAATATTGTAGGTCAAAGGACAGTAGCATGAATGTGCAGTGTATAACGTTTTATTTAAGTAATACATAAATTTGTGTGTGGATACCAATGGCGGTCGGAGGTCTGCAATACAGTGACGTTTTAGGACACTGCTGCAGCAAAATTTTGTATGGGGCCATGTGATTTCTAGTTAAGCCCCTTGGAGAGCCCACCTAATATCCCAAACAGCCCACCTGAGAGTGACCCGGCAGAGCCCACATAGAATCTCTATGTGGGCTCTGCCGAGTTACAGGTGGGCTGGTCACACCCCTAAACACCTCTTACCTGTCAGCCCCTATCTGCTGTCTGCCTCCTCTTCCACGGTCGCTGGCGGGCCCGCCTTCTCCTTCATAGCCAGACCCCACCTTCTCCTCCGTTGCCAGGCCCCGCCTCCTCCGCTGCTGATGCCGGGCCCTCATTCGCTGCCGATACCAAGCCCAGCTTTCTGCTCTGCAGCTGCTGGCTATCACTGACTCGTTCCTACTCACAGCCGCCACTGACAGTCAGCAGTCTGAGATGCCATAGCTGCCAACAGGGCATCAGGGGGACCCCTTTGTTCCTCTTCCTGACCAGGCCCCCTTGTGCCCCGGGCCCCATAGTGGCCGCCTGGGTTGCTATGGCAATTGTTCCGCCACTTACGCTCCTTGAAAAGTAAGTATTTGACTCTGCCTTTTACAGGCTGATCATGGTGTTGTTGTGTTGAAGAGACACTGATTCTTTGCCAAATCTTTTCGATTAGTGACACAATGTACACTTCTCCTTTTTTCTTTAGGCACTCTGGCTGAAAGACCACCTGTCTCTTCACACATCCCTACCTACCTCAATTTCATCACCATGTTGTCTTCAGTCCTTCACTACATGCCATAGTAATTAGGGTGTTGTACATTGGATTTTTATTTTCTTTTGGGGAACATTAATATTGCTATGGGGCCTTGAGATTTCTAGTTATTCCCCTAACATTGATAAAAGTATTCACATTATAATAATTTAAAAAAAAACTTTTATAAACCATAACTTTTCTTTAAGAGCCTAGAAATCTCAGTGGGGATGATCGAAAACATTAAACAAAATCATCAATGGCTTCATTCTAGCTAAGTGAAATGGGATGACGATGAAGAATATGATTAAAAAATATAAGGCTAAATATTAGGAATTGATGTATAGCAAGCAATAGTACACTGTGCACTTAATCTACTGTGTGTCATGCCTAGAATTGCAGCCAGCACAATCCTTAACTGTGACAAAACATTCAAATGCATGGGCTGTCGGCAGCAACTGGAAGTGATGTTTAGAACCCACAGTGACATATATCAGACTTTTTAAAAAATGTTTTACTGTTTTTAAATGTACCCATGCAGTCCCCCCATCCCCACACATACACACACACTTTAGATTGTAAGCTTTCATGGGAAGGGCCCTCCTTACCATCTTGTCTTGATTTTTATTGTAACTAATATCTTCTTTATATTGTAAAGCACTGCACAAACTGTTAGTGCTATATATATCCTATATAATAATAATAATAATAATAATAATAATAATAATAATAACAATAATAACAATAAACACACAATGCATGTATCTAGGGGGGAAAGGAATAAGTACATTACTTACCTTATTCATTGCACCCCTAGCAGCCTGACCTTTCCAATGCTCTGGAATGTGTCCTCCCATGCCATTCAGGACTGCTGGTCCAGCTTTGAGGGACTGGCGACATGGAAAGGGGGAAGCCTACAGGAGCAAGGAGTCAGTAGATTATTTGTTGTTATTCTTATACCCCAGGGCAAATGGATGTTTAACCAATGCAGGGGGTTGGACCCTACTGCATGAATAAATTAAACAACATCTCAGTTAGACATTAAAACACTCCTGTAGCAGCATTAATTTTAGTAATCGCCACTAGCAGGCTGCCTGCATTCAGTTTCAGCTTTCTTCTATAGTGCCGCAACCTGAAGCACTTTGTCCTGCCTTCACCCTCCCTCCCCTCTTTTCCACCTTTCACACCTAACTATTGGTCAGAGAGGTTGCCCATTAAAGTGATAGGCCAATAGTTATGTCAGAGTTTCTTGGAGCATGTTTGAAAATGCTCAATCAATAACACCCCAGGCAGTTCTTTGACAAAGGATCCTGTGCTTATGTGTTATATGAGGCCCAGGTGAGCAACCAGTAATGTGCACTCATATCATGGTCGGTTGGCAGGAACTAACATATTTAGAGCACAGTCCCCAGTGTTTTCAATGTATAGGCTGAACCTTCCATCACACTTCAGCAAAGCCGGGCTGGAAATAATAATGTTTATTCCTCAGTGCAAGCATCTTGAAGCATTTTAAGCCCAGCTTTGTTAACTCACCCTAAAATCACCTGAACTCCCTGCACAATGTACAAATCTACTCTGATTACTAATCCTCATCAGAGACTTGATCAACCTACCTCCCTGCACAGTTGTAGTTTTTGTGGGACCATCATGATACTTTTTGTATACATATTATGTAAAAAGCAGCAAATGCGTAGATATAAGACATGAGACCTTAATGGAGCTGTACTCATTATTAAAACATTAAATATATTTTAAAAGAAACAAATGTAAGTACATGGATTTGGATTGAGATCAGCCTGTTCCAATCTCCTGTTGAGCATCATTTAGACTGAAAGAAGGAGGGGCAAGGCCGGGAGCCATTCAGAGGTGCACCATGAAAATGTGCCCAGACTCATAATGCTGATAGTAGGAATAAGTGATTGACCAGGAAGATGATCTCATCAGTCTTCTCTTGCTCTTGCAATGTCCAGTCAGCAGGCTGGGAGTAGAGCAAAACAACATTGTATTCATTCTACAGTCTATAACTATTAAGAAGAAAGCCATGTCACCCACCAGGCTCAGCTGTGTGAATCTCAGGATTGAATGGACACAAATACAAATTCTGTGGCAGATAAAATAGTTTCTCTGTAGAGACCCAAGTAAAAAAACGTCTGCCAGCACTTCAGTACTATTACCTGAAGCTTGAACTAGCAGTTTCATAACTTTACACGTACCTTCACATATATCACCAGAAGGACCCTTAACTCTTCTATTTGTTGTAAAATGGTATCAGGCTTGCAAAGTGAAATGTCATTTGGACATGTTAATATTATATAAATTAATTTACAACTACAAGCCAATTTTTAACACCCTCTTCATGTCTGCCATGTTGTAAAAAGTCAGTAATGAATAATAGGGGGAGTATAGCTTAAGTGCCCAAAAACTTGCAGAGGCATCAGAATGTGTATGTGATAATACAATATCTCAATATATTACATATCAATATTTACACGTATCTCTAAACTGATGACCTGTGAGGGCTTTTAAACCATTGTGTATGGGCTTTTTTGGGGTACTGAATTCTGTTGCAGTTTCACTGACCCAATTTTTAACCTCGGCATGTTGGGTATCTATTTACCCATTGTAACCTCATCTTTTGTATTTTACAAAAAAATGGTTTTATATTGTGTTTTGGGGCACTACGTTTTTTTCACAAAATTTTTAGGTTTCATAATAAGTTGTGTGGATGTCGTGGAACATAAACATTTGCAACTACTGCCATTTTATTCTATAGGGCCTTGGCTTTCAGAAAATATATAATGTTTGTTTTAAGTAATTTTTAGCCCTAAAATGTGGATTATAACATGGATGCAAAAAATGAAAAAAAGGCCTTGGTCCTTAAGGGGTTAATATTCCTGGGTAAATAAAACTGTTTACAAATATAATATATTGCCTGTTTTTAAGGAACCAACAAGTGTAAATTAATGTTTGCTCAATCCAACTAGTTTTGCATCAGGCAATGATGTCTTTAGGTCCTTCCCGACGTCTTTTGTTTTCATAGTACATCATTTATTTTGTTGTTCTTTGTTGATATAGCAAAACATAATTATCAGTGCTTTACAGTGTGAAAAATACTTTTATATATATATATCTTGTCATTTTTATTAGTATTTAAAAAAACATATAGAAATAAAAAAAAAATACATGAGAAAATTACTACAGTACATGCCATAAATTGCAAAGTATAGCATAGTCCAAATCAAAGCCTTTTCGATACAGCAACATTACCATATGACATTTAAAAACATAGCTCATAAAAAATCACTCATAAAAACTCATAGCTCATAAAAAATCACAATAAATAAATTCTTAGTAGAAAGGACATATATGGGGAAAAAAAGAAGAAAAGAGAGAAGGGATTATGAAAGGAGTAGAGGGGGTATGAAGAAGACGCAATGATCAAGATGGAAACTGTTCAGAAATAAAATAAAAAAAGAAAGAGATCTTGGCCAGAGTCTCACAGGGACTATTAAGGCCATTATGTAGTCATTTGAATCAAGGCCATGTACATAATTTGTCTATAACTGGTGGGAGAGGATACTGAATAAAGTAATGTTTAAGAGGTCACACAACATTCACAATGTTCTATTCCCAAAGAGAATACATTGTTTTATTGATTCATCTGGATGAATTCTGAGATATCAGTCTAAACTGTGGTGGACGAAAAAGCGATCAAACATGCCCATATGCTGATAAATCTATCATTAGAACATCTTTCAGAGTGAGTAAATTCCTTCATGAGTTGAATCTGATCTATTCTTTCAAACTATGGGTTTACAGAAGGAGAGAAGTATTGTTGCCATTATAATGGAATTATGGATTTAGCCGTGTTAAGAAGATGCAGTATTACAGATCGCCTGTCTAGGCATACTGAATTGTCATTACAATGAAATAAGAAACAATAGTTTGGGAAGGATATTCATTTTGATAATATTAATGTTTCCTAACCAGATGTATGACCATCTTTGTATAGCAGAATACATGGTATTTAACAACAGCTGAACTATCTTAACCATATCATCATCTTAACCAAATCATATTGTTTACTCTGAGAAAAGTCAATGTTTTGTGCTGCTCACCATCTACTCTCTGCAGGAACCTTTATCTTCTCCTCTGAGATAAGTCATTCACAGACCTACTAATACAAATCTTTACCCTTTTCTTAAAAACATGCAGGGCAACTAGTAAAACTTGCATCCCTTTAGATATCCATCATTATTATAGTATTCAAAAAGAACTTATGTACGATTGCCAGGTTGACGGCACATAGGTGTTTACAATTTAAAGTGAACTTGATCCTACAAATTACAACAAATCTATCCAAAGATTCTAGGCTGCTCTAAGAAGAGATAAAGCCTCGTCCCACCTTAGTGATACATCCACCTCTGATATACTCTCTGTTCTGCCATTTGAAAGTTGGGCAGCACTTAGCAGTAGGAAGGGGTGGTATTTGATCTCAGTTTCAGATTTTAAGGATTGCTGTATATAGTCTGGACTCTACTGGGATTCTGCATAGTTGGTGATGGCCTTTTATATTTTGATAATACGAATAATATTATTAATAATAATAATAAAGTGTTCCTGCAAGTAGACTGATGTTTTAATGTGATCCACATTTGTGTGATATAATCTAGTGGTGTCACAGTGATTAGCACTGGATCTATCATCGCAAACCTGGACAACTCAAACTGAAAGGCAGCTTAAGTTGTATGCAAATTTCATTTTTCATTGTAAAAATTGAGTTTAACCCTATATTCACTTCCAAATCCTAAGCGTTCCTACAGGTCCTTGATGGCACCCAACATCAAAAAATGAACATGATGCCTCGGAAGGGAGGGGGCACCTCTAATCTTAGCTATTACAGTTGCATATACTATAAATTCAGCTGACTATATCTGGATTTAGGAATTATTTTGGCATGCAGTTCTCACTGAAGCTAACCCAGGTGTATGTGTTTTTTTCTCAGCAATTGTTCATGAGCTATAGTAATGTATATTCATAATAATAATAATAATGCGACTGTGGGGGGGACATTAGAGTGTAAACTCCTCTGTGCAGAGACTGTTGTGACTGCTTCAGTGTTTTCTGTAGTGCACTACTAAATGTCAGAGTTATGGCAATGTATAATAATAATAATAATATTAATAATAATAATAATAATAGTGTGTGACTGTGGGAGGACATTAGAGTGTAAGCTCCTCTGTACAGAGACTGATGTGACTGGCTCAGTGGTTTCTGTATAGCACTATGGTATATGTCAGAGTTATATAAATGTATAAAAATAATAGATTGTGGCTATGGGTGTAAGCTCCTCTTGGGCAGAGATCAGGGGCAAACCAAGGCTGAGGGGGAGACAGTGAGATCAGGTTCCAATTCAGCTGTGCAGAAAGAAAAACAATTCCATAGATATAATGTGGGCACTATTACACCTGCTTGAATATGGTTTTGATTTCTTTTAGACTTTTATTCCTCTTTAGGAAGACTAGATAAACAGTTTAAAATCGTCTGTAGCAGCACCTCTAAATTAAATAGCTAAATCTGGTATAAATGAACTCAGCCATGCTGTTGAATAATAGAGTTATAATGATACCTATAACCTATGAAGTGATAAATACACTTGTGATAAATGCTGTACTTTGAAAGTAAATTGGCTGATGATACAGTTGTTTGCACTGACGGATATAATTAGTGCATATCCAGCATGAATGGGTACAAAAGGGACTTTAAAGGACACTGGGAATTTGTTTCATTATATTCTACATCTCTTTGTTCATAATTAAACAAAATGAAACAGAATGTGAATTTTATTGATAGAAAGCAAGAATAGAATTCTTAAAATGTGCCCCATAGGTATGTAATGATAGGCCAGAGCTTTGAATCATAATATTGTGTTACAAGGGGTGGCACTTTGTGAATAGGGGTGACCATACCTCCCAACTTTCAAAGATGAGAAATAAGACAACTGCAACTTATTACACCATTGCCACAGCTATGGAATGCTACCTTCAAATATGCTTAGATAAGCAGCTCCACTGCCCTGGTTGCTATAATGGAGCAATGTAAAAACAATGAATTTTATGAGTTGCCATTTGACTC
Source organism: Nanorana parkeri (assembly GCF_000935625.1). Lineage (NCBI taxonomy): Eukaryota > Metazoa > Chordata > Amphibia > Anura > Dicroglossidae > Nanorana > Nanorana parkeri. The sequence continues at coordinate 59,591 of NW_017307074.1, read as the reverse complement.
TACTACAGGTACAGTATTACAGTATGTGTTGTTACTTTCAACTCCTTTTTCTTTTGTGACAGTGCCCTTGACTTGTAATTGGCCCAACACTGTCACACGAGACCGAGGAACAAGTCCATAGTCCTGTGTAAGCTCCAGCTTTCATAGGGCCTTCTGTTGCAAAAAGCCGCAAAATATATTTGCTTTAGAACTGAGGTACTCAGTATAGTAAACTTTATTGCTTTTGAGGCTTTTAGGTGGGTTTTCCCTTTTTTAAAACATACTGACCATTTAACTGGAGAAATAAAAACCACAGTGTTTATATTGCACATTTCAGAAAAAAATCCTGCAAGTCATTTAGTATTATTATGTTAAGGGCTGACAAGTAGATGTAGATGTCTGATGAACACATGGATTACATTTCTTCAGAATGATCTCTCTTCTATTTAGGTCTTCAGTTTTCATTTTTAGTTGTTGTAGGTTTTTTAAATATGTTAATGAGTGCCTGTTCACACTATAGCATTGCTCTAAATGCATGTGAGCAAGGTGCATTGCATTGCCACTCATTTGAATGGCACCCCAACACGCCTTCCTACATTGTAGTATAGTGCATTGACTACTTTTCTAATATATTTATGTATATTATACATATTTATAAATTATATATATGTTATGACCTCACTCCAAAGGATACCAGGGTGTATGACCTCTTGAAGTTTTATATCCTAACCTATCAGGCACTGCAATTACAGATGCATTATTTAATACAGTTGGTAACTTAATGGTTGCAACCAGAATACTTAACAGGCCCTCATGGTGGAGAGAGTTGTGATGGACCAGTACCTTCTCTGCCGGTCAAACCACAACAGTGGGTTTGTTATGGGGACCCAAAAACTGCAGATTGGTTAGTTGGGATAATTGAGAGGTTCATGGTAACCGAAGATGCCCATGCATTGAAGCAGCTCTCCAAAAACTGGCAACGTTCTCCTGAAATGCATTTATTACACACATTGTTCAATCAGAGAGTACTTTTAAGTGTGTGGTGAGCATAAGACAGCCCCCAACCAATTCAGTGAGCATGGAAGCAAAGGATAACACATTTGGGAATACTGTGAGCAGAACTCTCCAGGTCATATGCATTTACAGTGATACCAAGGGGTTGATTTACTAACCTTATAAACACATGATTTTTCCATATATGGCATTAGTGGAAATATGCTTTTAGAGACTTTTTGGTTGCTAAATACGTTTTGCTGTGTGAAAATCACACACACCTGGTGTGTGTGTGTGTGTGTTTAGGTTAGTAAATCACCCCCCAAGTCTTACATAATGATTCAATAAGATCTAGAAATCCATGTTAAAATGGAGAGGAATGGGACTGCCTTTTTCCAGCATTATTGTTTGCTTTATGTTCAGTTTCTCAAGCATCCATGGGGTTCTTCCTTTTCAAATCGGACTATGGGCAGAGACACAGCTCTGCTCATCTACAGCTGAGTGATGCACACATAAGCTACATGTTTGTTATTAGTTAAGGTACTTGAATGCATTTTTAAAATGTAACTTATGAGTTTAGTGTCACTTTAAATTAAAACTATACTCAAAAGGGAACCTGTTTAAATAGAAAGGAGGTAGTTGTCATTGCTGACTTGTTCTGAAAGTGCATCCTCTGAGGCTGTCATATGCTTAATTGCCTCAACTGACCAGAAACAACCTCACAGCCAGTGTCAGGACACCTTACGTGCCCCTTTTCACCTATGTATGAACAACTTTTTTCCCACCGCAACTCACAGCATTGCGGTACTGCAGGATGCTCTTCTTTGCAGCACATTGTGGCTGGTAGGTGCGTTAGGGTGCCCTGCAAATGAATGGCAGACCAACACACACTTGCCGCACTGTAATGCCCAGCAGGTGCGTTGCGCTATAGCATTTGTTAATCACATAGGTGTGAACGTGCCCTATATGTACAGGCTTGTTCTAGTCAGTGACCCATCCAGTGGTGAAGAAAGGAAGGATAAGCATCACAGCTTAGGAGAGTTGTTCACCTTCAAAAGTATATTAGCAATGACAATACCAAAATTCCAATTTTAATATGTTTATTTTATGGGAATTATTTAAACTTTATTTTTTGTTTTGACATTTGGATCGGTATGGCAAGGTAATGAATGGATTGAAACCTTGAAACCTTTTTGTCCTGTTACAAATGTTTTTAAATTTCAAAATGTTATTCTTGCCACCAGAACAGGAGGTGATGGAAAATCTTCTAGTGGACACTCCTGCTTTGGTGATACGTAAGGATTTCCTCTTCCTTTGAAGAGATTTTTATTTGCTTCCTATTATTTTTCCAGGACTGGGTGTAGGGAGAAATGTCCCCAGAGTGACACAACCTAACACAGATACTAAGTTTTCTCTATTCAGAACTAGTAAAAAAATAATAGAGACAAAATGAAAAATGATGGGAGCAAAAGTATAATTGCTGCACATAGTAACTAATCAGAATTCAAATAAAATGAAAGGTGAATCCTTATTGATTGTTAGGCGCAACAATGTTCATTCTCATTTTCTTTTGCCTGGTTTTAATGAATGAACCCCTTTGTCTCAAATTTTTAATTTTCATTCAGAGCTGAACCCCCCCCCCCGAAATTGCAATGCATTTTTATAAACTACTTAAATGTGAAATATGTATTCATGTTTTATAAACCTCTTGCTCATCAGCTCAGATACTAGAATATTATATGCACACGATATTATTAGAGTTTAGCATCATTTGTTATTCTCAGTGACATTTGTCCCTATTAACTACAAATAGCTTTTTCATGTGATTAAATTGTCAACTCAATCTGGTATAAGTGCTTGTGAAATTGGAAAAACCTTAATAGTTTGACTTGATTGTGATCTTACTTCCTTCTGTATTATTTATACACTTTCTTTCTGTGTGTGTTGCACAATTTTCATTAGGGAAATATGACATCACATATGGATATGGAGTCCTGGTGAGTTCATATAGAGTTATCTTCATGTTTGGTAGGAGGCTCATCATAACAGGCAGGCAACTAGCATTTTCGAAGTGGAAGAGAACAATGGCAGCCTCAATGTTTTTTTCATGACAAGTTCTCCCTTTAGCAACTCTGTCACTAGGGATAAGCTTATGTTTGGACCGAAACGGGTCTGAACCTGCGATTCTTTGAACAGGCAAGGAGCTCCCCCAGAAAATAAAAGGAAGCTCCTTGCACTGCCGCCCGGTAATCTGCAGCTGGGGGATTCCCTGCCCACAGCTACACATAAGCAAAGGAGCAGGGTACAGTGATGTCTTTGACCTTATATAGTCACATGACTATATGTGGTAAATTACATTTACCCAATATGGCCATATAAGGTCACAAGCATCTGTCCCCTTTGTTTATGTGCAGATCCAGGGTGGGGAATGTACTGGCCCACAGATGATTGGGCGGGTTGCCCATGGCATTTCCTTGTTTAGAGGAGCTCAGGTTCGGACTGGGTTCAATCTGAACATAAGTTCATCCTTACTTAACTCTCCCATTGCGCTGTAAATTTCTCTTGTACAGAAAAGAAACTGTTGTCTAAAAATCTTTAGAATCTACTGCTTCCAGGAGTTTCTATTTTCTGGTCCCTCACTGCCTTCAGTGGTTGGATCTGCCAGTCTTCATGTCACTACAGGTCTCGTTTCATTTTTGCTCCAGTTTAAAGGGACACTGTCATCAGGTATCAGGCATTTTTCAGTAACCCTTTTCAGGCTGCTCACATACATAAAAGTTTGAAATTAGCACTTATTAATGCTACCCTTGCTATAGCGGTTTATTTTGCATTTTGTCAGTAATCGCCTTGTAGATTGACTTCAATACTGCAAACCAGTATACAAGTAACTAATCGTAATTCATATTTGTCTAATGTGACTATATCTGACTGGTTGCTATTGGTTGTTGAACTTTATATATATATTAAGATTGCTCATTATACTGGATTATTATGATGTTCGGAATAGTTTCACAAATTTAGGGGCTGCTCATTGTTATTCTGAAGAGTGTAAAATGACCTTCATTCCTATGATATGAGTGAACCAAGTGCACTTGTAAGTTAATTAGTGTTGGCTTAATATAGAAAGTGGTATGACAATAATCCACATTTGAAAATTAGGAGGATTATAGCAGATAATGAAGCTCAGTACTTAGTGTTAATTGTTATGAAAAGTCAATTTCATGTTTTGTATTGATGGAGCAGAGTTTACATCACTGACTAATATTCTGCAGCTAGGGTTCGCTTTCCATACCAGATCACTCAGGTTTGTACTTGTGTGTCTACGATCTCTTAAAA
>NW_017307074.1:0-55076 GCF_000935625.1 Nanorana parkeri | reverse complement strand
AAGGATATACTGTATATAATATAAACTGTTTGTGTCTATATATATACTGTATATAATATTATGGAGGATTTTACCATTTTTCTGCAGACTCATACAATATCTTTCTCTGTTTTGTAGAAACTGAAAAGTAGTAGAGAATATCTCATTGGAAATTAAGCAAACAAACCAGAGATGCCTAAAATTTGGGCAGCACATTTCAGTGCCCAGAATGCCTGCCCAGCTGGTGTATGGTAGATTTTGTTCTTAAATTCCTCAATACTTACTTTTACTTTCATACAAGGAGAGTGCATCCTAGGGTGACAAGACTAATCCTGTTTTGGGAGCTGCTGAGGCAGTATTGTCACCATATGACCAGAAGTCTAAAAATTGGCAGGATCATCAAAATTATAGAAATCCTTACACAGCTGTAACGATTAAGTGTAAGTTACTATTTCATTGAAATATATAAGAAGCCAACTTTTTTTTAGAGTATAGAATGGTTAAAACACTTGTCAAGATTTTTTTTTTAGTGTCTCCTATTGGAGAGATTTTCCTTCAGTTTCTATCTTGAGACACAACAGGATGTGGGAAGAGAAATCTCCAAATCAAGGAAAATCTTCTCCTGAACACTTGAACAGATTTCCTTTTACCAATTTTTGTTTTTTGACTTTAAAATTTAAAATGTTAAACTTTCCCTTACTTTCAGTCTTGGTCCATTCAAGCGCTGACTCTTGTGATTTCACCTAAATGCATCGGTATAAGCAGGGACGGATTTACTCTCTCTGCTGCCCCAATGCCAGCATCCTCAATGCGCCCCCCTGTATGCAGGGTGCATACAAGTGATCTTGGTGACATTGCCAAGATCACTTGTACAAAACAAGCGATGGCTTCCCCACTCTACATTTAGCCCTGCTTGTCCAAAGCAGGGCTAAATGTAGAAAACAACTACACCCGAAACAGCATGCCCTGGGAATCGGGAGATAGGAATTCCACACTCCTGCTGAACCTCTACTCCCCTTCCGTTGGCTTTGTTGGAAATCCTGCCCTGTGTACAAGTGTTAATGGCTCATCATAGGAGAATTGCCAGTTAGCTGTGTCTTTGACTGCTCCTGAATCTACCCACAGGTCTTTTTTTTAGCAATCTCAAGACTGTATACATTTCTTGGACATATTTTAGATACTACTATTTTCTGCTGAAGAAGCAGACCAAGTTGTCTGAGAACAGCGCTAATATTTTTTTTATGTTTGACTGTGTGCAGGATGGCTCAATAATGTAACATATATCATATCAACAATGATCATACTGAATTCTTAATTAATTGATGTATATAATGTGTAAGGTGATGGTGCCGGAAAAGCTTAGGAATTACAGATTATGTACATTTTACATTAAGTATTGCATGTCAAATGTTAATGACTTTCCTTTTGGTGAGTCTGCTTTCATGGTTTTTGGATAAAAAATGATTATATCTTTTTTTTGTGTTTGGTACCTTAAAATTGCAAACAACAGCTTTGAGAATATTTATGGATACACTGATGTGGCACCTGTCCAGCCCAATGTATCTTTAATTGTTTCTGATCAGTTAATTTGCCGCACATGGGTCAATTCACTTTTTCAAGTCTAGTGTCTACTCCTTTAGTACATCAACCCTAGTGACTGTCTCCTATGCAAGGTGATTACATGTGCACTCATCATTTTTTTTTTTCAAGCAAACTTCCCATAGACCTTTGCTATTAGCTTGCAGTATTAATTTCCACTACAGGAAATGGGATACAGTACTATGCGGCTCCATTGGAAACCAATGCACGTTATGATCCAATCCTGAGTACAAAAAGCAATTAATTCACTGGATGAAATAATAGCTGCCATTCCCTAATCCATATAGAATTACTCAGCATTTATTAGTGCATTGCTTTATAAACATAAAAAAAACCTTTTAGATTTATTTTGTAAAAGGTTCGCTGGTAGCGTGCTTCCTTTGTCATAACAAATGAGTTGAGATGTTTTCTCTTATAGACAAAATGCATCAGTGATTTAATTAACTATCAAGGCATAGTTTGCAATGCACAATATCATTAATATCACAAAGTAATCCGTCTCTATTAAACACTGATGCACTCAAGTACACATGTTTTATATAAGCATAGAATTAAAAAAAAAGTGGCGAACATCTGTATCAACTGACAAAATGATATTTAAATTACCCAAGATGGACATCTCATTGTGTCTGAATGAAGGTGTTACTATGTTACATGGTCTAAGAAAAAAGCAGAATATTGTTTTAAAGGGAACCTGTGGAGATAGAAATACATGAACTGCATTGCAGACTTGTTTGTAAAGGGGGCAGAATCTTCACCTGTCATGCTGGTCAGTCCTGACTCCTGCTGCAGTTACTTAATATATTTAAGCATGTTAACATGCCTAGATGGGGAGACCCCTTATGCCTACTGGGCTATTGTATTCTGACAGTGGCGGGTCTGCTGCTGTCAGAATACTCAAACAGTGACTGGCGCTTATTGGCTGCCGTAACTGTTCTGCTGAGAATTTTTGGACCAGCTCCTTCAACAAAAGTCGATTGACAAATTGTTCAGCCTTTCTGGCTACATGCATGTCACAAAGATTCCCCTTTGCTTGCTTTCCTTGCAGTTGGGAAATAGGCAACATGCAATAATGTTTCTAATATTACACGTATTACACCTTCTCCTCCAATTTCCTTTAAAGCTAAACTCCAGGAGGGTAAAAAAGACACAGATGAATGCAATTCTGTAATAATTAAAACATAATTAAATGTATTTATTTTACATGCAAGCCGTATATGTACCAAATGTTTAACCTGGTATCAGCCTCTTGCAGTCCCTGTACAGCAGAGCTCCAACTGAAACAGGGAGTAGCAGCACAATAAGCCAATTAGTTAATTGCCTAAAAAGCAGCATGATGATGAAAAAAAAAAGATCAGAGCAACAGAGAGATGAGCTTGTCAGTGTGCCGCTTCTCTTTCACTGTCCAGTAACAGGCTGGGGACAAATCCATGAAGTGAAGTGGGTTGATGGCTGTCATTCAACCTGGAAGACTAAGGACATCTAGTAGCAGAATAGAAGGACAGCTCTAAATTTAGCATTGGAGCAAAATAGTTTTTTTTTTTTATTATCCTTCATTGGCCTATTCTGGTTTTTTTTTACTGGATTTCTGCCTTAATAGCCTAACTCAAAATTTTCCCTAACTTGTTGTCTAGCAAAACTGTTTTCACTGTGACAGTAAGTGAGGGGAAAACCCCAAAAAACATGACAGGGTTCTATTTCTTCTCCACTCTATCCAAAAAACTAAAAAAAGAAAAGGAAGAAAATTGGGCAGGGCCTACAGTTCAAAAGAAATCTGTTCCGAAAAGATATGCAAAATTCCATTGTTGACCTCTAACTTCCGAAAAAACTAATTGCCGAGATCATGCCTAGGTCATGCAGATTGAATGACTTCAGTATGTTCTCAGTCAGTAATCCAGAAGGAGTATGCAGATAAGAAGCCTTGACCCCCCTCTTAAGGTGACCATACACTTTACAACCCTCACAAGACTTTTGTCTTGCGAGGGTTGTAAAGTACTTAAAAAAACGTGCGATCTGCCCATCTTGGACAGGCAGATCGTACTTGCGATCATCGCAAGCCCGCCCCCCTGAGGGGCAGGCTTCCGATGACTGCAAACATGCAGTGTGCCCGTGGGCACACCGGCCCGTTCGGCAGTTGTCAAACAAGCAGGCCACTAACTCACCGGTTTTTCCAGCCTGCTTGTTCGACGGAAGACGTGCGACCGTACAGTGGAAACGGTTGCACGCCTTCCATACACTGCACGATTCTCGTACGATCGCGGGATTTCCCGTGATTCTCGTACGAGAATTGTGCAGTGTATGGGCACCTTTAGTTTAGTGATCTACATGCTTGCTCCAGGTCTGTGATTTAAAAAAATATTGTAACCAGAGACAGTCAGGCATCTATCATTTTCAGAAGGTCAGCCATGGAAGCCTTCATATTTTTAAACATACAGCTTTCCTTTCATTCCGTATGAAGTACTCCACTTTGCAGTATTCCAGTACATAAAAGTCTGTCAAGAAGCTCAATAAATAGAAGAAAAGTACATCTCCTAATAAGCAGCAATGAAAAGTTTTTAAGCAACAGTTCTTAAGGACAGGCTAATGCAGAAATAGTCACAGATTACATTTCTGCAAAGTTAAACTAAAATGAAACTTTAATTAGGGTATTATCTGTCCTTTGTAAAAGCGAACAGAAGGTGACTATGTCATTCACAGTCATTGAACATCATTTCCGAGCATAATTTATTTGAACGCGTCTCAGGACACCAGAGACCAACAGATACAACCACTTGTTTGCAATTAACTACCAACGATAGCATAATTGATATAAGGAAATTTATAGATCTACATTGTTAGAAGATTATACCGAAATTACTTTAGATTGAAAAGAAGATTATGGATGAGAGCAGCAGCAATGTTCCCTTCTGTGTTTATTAATCCAAGGACATGTTGAAATATAATAGCTTAACAAGATTATGCAGCTGATATTAAACGTCAGCATTACGGTGATATGCTGGTACATGATTACTTTTTTTTTTTTGTTGCTGCCACTGCGGTTATCTAAATGTTTGAAATGTCTTCAATCGTTCAATTGAATGTGACTCTTCCTGACCTCATAGGTTTTAATGCACTAGACCTGCCCATCAGTAAATGCCTCTCCAAGCCCCATGAGTTTATTCCTATTCCTGCAGTAACACTATTGCTTCTAACAATTTTAGCTGTTTCTTCTCCTTTTACCTTCTGCTTTTTCCCAGTATTAGAATCTTCTCTAGTAAATCTACACTTCTCATTATCTACATGGCCAAAGTGTTAATGCTTTTGCTCAAGTGTCAATCCCCCTTATAAACTGGTTTTATAATGGATGACACCCCTAGCAGATGATACGGGCTAACCCAAGGTGTGGAGTCTAAGTGGCAACTTGGTCTTCACCAGAGCAACCCCCTAAAAGTGATGGGCTGGTGAAAGTAGTTGGTATTCAGACAGAGGCCAAGACAAGTGGCAGGCAAGAGAGTATCCGCTATCCACGCAGGTGGCAGGCAAGAGAGTAGTCGCTATCTAAGCAGAAGTCAAGGCAGGTGGCAGGCAAGAAAAAGTAACAGCAACAAGCGGTCAGCAATGAGGGGTAGGAGACATGTGCAGACTCAGGCAATCTGGGTAAGCAACAGGCAAAGTAGAAATAATAGAATCTCAGGTACAAGGTAGCTGTCAAGAAGTTACAGCACTGGCCACCATGAGGGAAGGAGTTTAAATACTCTCTTTGGCCTGTGAGCATGCCTAGCATTAGGGATGTACGCAAATGCTGGAGGTACTGTAACAGCTAGCCAGACTAGATGCTATGTCAAATTAGCGATTTTGTCACTGGTGAGAATTTGTACTATACAGGTTGAAAGAGGGTAGGGGAAATACCTGTTTTCATTTGCCACTGCCTTGCTGGCTAGATGAGTGAGACAGACAGCAAGGGAGCAAAACAAGGAAGTAGGAGAGTATTTTCTGATGTTTTTAGCAATCCTCTCTCTAGCATATTTTTCTAGTATCACACAAGCAAGGTCAAAAATGATAGCAACACAAAGCACGTGGCTGGCTCTCAATTCCACATTAACTTGTCTACTGTATATTTGCTATAGGTCTCCTCCTGAAAAGCATAATATACAGTGGTACCTCGGTTCACAACGCTTCTGTTTGCGAACAATTCGGTTCGCGAACAGGAAGTTCGGATAAATGTTGTTTCCGTTTGGGAACTCCGCATCGGGTGATGAACACAACCAAAGCCATCTTCCCTGTGCTGACACATTGTTGTGGCTTCCTCTAGTCGAGATTGCGGTGTGATTACAGTTGGATTCGGTTCGCGACCAATTCGGTTCGCGGCCAGAATCGTGGAACGAATTAAGTTTGTGAACCGAGGTACCACTGTTATTGTAATATATGAGTATGTCTATTTTTATATATAATATACAAACACATCTATGAAATACTGTATACCTGCTGACAGTCCTGATTAATGATTTGATGTTGATGAATATAGTTCTACAATGGCTATATATATCCTGTATAATAATAATAATAATATAGGTCCTTTAGGCCCTGCACACTCGGGCATCAAAATGTGGTGCTCTCCATACATTCCCAATGCAAGCTGATGACTAAACTACACAAGTGCTCTTTAAACCTTATTTCTGTGTGCACTATGTCAATCTGCTATAGATAGTAGTAGTTAGTCACATTCAACTAAGGAGATTTTGGAGTGAAAAATTATGATACCCCTACTGTGCTGCTTACGGTTCTCCTTGCTGGAAAGGAAGCAAACCAAGAGGTCTACCTCCACCCCGAGACACAATACTGAACAAGTCATATTAAATCAGTAATCAAGAAAGAACAGCAGCAGGGAGGCAGGCGGCAATACCGGTGCCCGATCTGTCTTTTTCATCCATGGCAGTATTACATCTGGGAGCCATAAAAGTCAACTCAAATGGTCTGTTACAGGGCTGGGACAAGACACAGACCAGTAACTAGTACAATTAAAAAATATCCTTAGCTATACTATCTGCTCCAGACTGCTTCTAACACAAATCAGGAAGAAAAGAGAATACATGGAAATGGTCTTTCTTTAATAGTGAATTGTAATAGAAATCATCAGTCCTGTCTAAAAGTGCATACTTATCTGTCAACTATCAAGAGGTTTATAAGATGACTGAATGAACCTATGGGTAAAGCATAAAACTAATTTACTGTACATAGAAAATGATGGGACGTTACAGCTAGTTCTTCAGCCTTCTTATGTGCATTTCATGGTTCCCAGAGGCCTCCACTGGCAGTCATAGCTGTGCCTGCACATTCTGTGAGATAACATAGCCACCGACTTGTTACGCTTCCCTCATTCTCCAGTCACTTTAATCTTCATGTCTTACAGCAGGCACACAAATGACTGAAGACTCTGTAGATAGAGCTCCTGCTGCTCTCTCTTAAGGACTCCAGCTTGGCAGACAGCAGCCTTTTTACATCATTTTCAGAGCTTTGGAAATCAGTCTTTTATTTTCAACATTTCCTCTTTTATACATTACAGTATACTTTTCCAATACCAGTATATGATGTGGCTGCTGGTAATTTCAGTTGCTTTATGATATTTTACTGACCTGATTAATATATTTATGTAAATATCTTGTTTTAACCTGAAATTTACTAAATGTTATGTTTAGCACTAAACTTGGCCATACCGATATAGTGTTATACAGTGACATCATTGCTTTTGTCACTGTTAGCGATAACCAGTTTAGCAGATAACACTTGGCAATTATTTTCTATTTTCTAAAGGACTTATTACATACGGAGCTGTGCCTTAAAGGAAACAGTCACTAATTCACACAGTTTGCACCAACCTAGAGAATTTGCATTGTAGCATTTTTTTCTGGCCATCTAAACACTTGCAGGTCAAACCAGCAAAATAATTTGATAGGAGTCAGAAAGCTCTTGTTTACACGTATTTGGTGGCCTGTACAGTTGGTACAAAGGAGAGAGAATGCTGCCTCCAGTGGACCTTAACTTAAAACGTGAAGATTTGCTATCTAATAGGGAACATATAGAAATGTCAATTGTGGCTAAGTAGTACATGGAATAAATCATGTCCTTGTCTTTAATTTCTCCTGAAAAATAGTTTCTGTGCATAGGAACTGTTGTAACTTAAGTCTTATAGATGTATATCTGTCTTGTAAGATCAGCTAAGGCACTGCTGCCTTGGAGTGAGATTTAGTGATGTTATCACTGTGCTTCTCACTGTTCTCCTTGCTGGAGTGGAAACTGTACCTGATGAGTTGCAGGGCAAGGATCTTCCTGCTTTTTCTTTCGTTCAGTCTATGGATCTGAGCTTTCTGCAGTTTTTTTGCTGTTTTTAAGTCATCAAAGGGGGGCAGCTCTAAAGTAAAGCCCTGCCTCTACCAAAATTACCATCTCCACACAGAGACAGTGCAGAACAAGGCATAGTAAGTTATTTATGGTGAAAAAATCTGCTGTAGGGTGCCAATGAGGAATAGTGGTAACGTACTCTGCCTTCTGCTCACATTATTTTCGGGGCACAGCTTACACAGTTGAAGTACTTCTTAAGTCCTTTTTTGGGGGGGGGGGAACAAAAATACAAGAGCATGTACCAAAGGTTATCATCAGTCACATATGCCTAGAGCAGATCCATTTAAAAAGCTGTCCTTTGTAGAAAAAAAACATGGCCATGTGGCTCCAGCATTGAGGAGGGTGTGCCTGATTAGGTGGCAGAACATTTGTGGGTGTCACTGACTGCAGAGGAAGAAAGCTTTCAGGGAGAAGCAGAACAGTAGTTATATTGTACAGGGGCAAGGACAGTTTGCAGAGGACTGGAGGGAGCAGCCATCTAAAGTCATCCAGTTGGACTGTCCCACAGGGCCACTGATATCCCCAGGGCTGGTTAACAGGACTCTACCTGTGGATATTTTTTACATATCTGCTGCTGACAGACAGTAGTATCAGCCATGTTAAAAATACCAGCCATTTGACTATCACAGGCATGGGGAAATACATGCTTCTGCACCACAGTGCTCGTTGGAGAAGCACTTAATGAGAAAGGTCAGCGGCAAAATGTCTGCACTCCTCTTCCTCCTCATTTTTTATGCTCCACATCCCCCCTTCCCCTCTCCACCTACTATAACCGCCGCAACATCTGCAGCCTCTATCGACAGGGAGGGAAGTCTCAGCAAAACAGTTTCAGAGGCTTGAATGCTGATAAGGGACAACTGAACCTTTGCACAATTTTCCTACATTAATGGTACCATCTATAGGAGCATCCTTCCCAAGGCATTTGTCTTTTCTGCAGCTGCTGAAGTGGAACAAAAAGTGTCCCTAAATCACCCTGATACCCTTCTTCTTATTGCCAGCTTTGTGGAAACAGCCCCCTTCCACGAGTTTTTGGCTAGCGTTAAACCACAGTGGCAGGTACCCAGTCACCACTATTTTTTCCAGAAGGCCACCCCTGCCTCCACTAGCATATGCATATGTAATGTGTAATATGTCTGTGTTGCTAAACCACATTGTCAGCAACAGGGCACACATGACCAATGACATGGCAATGTCCCAGGGTAAACACTGCCATGCTGTGTTGCAGCTTGTATGCCTGGGGTACAATATCCAAACTGGGCCAGAGCTTCTGGAAGCTCCCCAGACCCAGGCTGAGAGGTGGATAATCTCATAACTTCTTCAGCCAGACAAGGTCCTGTGTTTCAATGGCACTAAACTGCTTCAAGTGGGAACAAAGTCACATGTGTACCTGTTCTGGCACATATCCTCAACTTGGTGGTGCAGCAGTGCATCATGAAGTACCCTGGCCTCCAGGAGGTCCTTTGTCTGGCCAGAAGGGTTTGTGGTCACTTTTGGCGGTCATATCCAGCCAGTGCTCACGTGGCAGAATTGCAACTGCCAACTGCCAAACACCTCATCTGTGACACCCCAACATGGAACTTAATATTGGCCATGCTGCTTAGGCAGCAGTGTGCAGATTAATGAGTACCAGAGCAATTAGGGTATGAGGACAGGCTGTGGGGAGCTGGGGTTCTTTTTACTGCATCAATGTCTCATCATTAGGGATGCATGCAACATTTTGGCATTTCTCAAGTTCGTCCTGAAGCGCAAACTTCATGGCCTGCTAACCTGGGCACTGAAAACACAGCAGCAGGAGAAAGAGGAGTACTTATGATGTTACAGGCCCAGCAGGATCCTTTGCAAACTGCCTCTGTTGCTGTGGGGCAGAAGCAGCAAGAGGCATAGGAGGAATACGAGGAGGAAAAGGGTTGGGATGCTGGCAGTAAGGAGGAAATTGGGCAAGGGGGACATTTCACTTTTCCCAAACCCCCAAGAACTATGTGTGGGTGGTGTGAGATCACTGAAGCTAGTGTTGTCCTCAGCAACACTGAGGACTTTGGTCCTCTGCTGCATGCAATTTCTGGTAAATGTAGTCTTTTGAATATTGACAGTGTTATATTTTGCAGGAGGGTTAGTCTTTGGTACAGAGGATCCTGGCATAGCAGTGGGTATGCGGACAGGGGGTTTAGTTTACACTGAGTGGCAAGGTTATTATGACCACCCCATCAATACTTCGTTGGGCCATGAGATTAATCCACGAGATGACTTCGTTGGGCCGCCTCGTGACTCCACGAGATGTTGAAAGGTGATGCGAGGAATCTGACACTGCACTGTTGCCCTTCTGTTGTCTTGTACCAGTCTTGCCATTTTTTTACAACTTTCTTGTTTTGTAATATTTTTTTTATGCAGTCTTTAGACACAAATGCAACAAAATGTAAATCAAAAGTTTGATTCCAATTTGATCAATGTAATTTTAAGTGCCATTGTTGACAGACTTATGCTCATTTCAGACAGGTAAATCCTGCAGGTTAAAAGGAGGTGAACTACAGGTCTATTTATATTGAAGTATTCACTATAAAAACTGTATGTATATACACTGAGTGGCCAGATTATTATGACCATCCCATCAGTACTTCGTTGGGCCACGAGATGACTTCGTTGGGCCACCTTGTGACTCCACGAGATGTTGAAAGGTGATGCGAGGAATCTGACACTGCACTGTTGCCCTTCTGTTGTCTTGTACCAGTCTTGCCACTCTCCATTCTGCCCTAACATTGACTAATCGCTGACGGCCACAATTCACATGTTCAGACCCAGATTTACGGCTGACAGTCCAGTCTTTAAACACTTTAACAACGGCTGCTCTTGAACATTTAACGAATTCTGCTGTTTTGCTGATACTCGCTCCATGGCTCCGAGCGCCAACAATCATCCCACGGTCAAAGGCTGTTAAATCGCGTTGTTTACCCATATCTTCAGAAAAAAATCACTTCTAATGTCGTGGTAAACAACCTGCTTCCCTATTTATAATGGTCTGGCCCTCTAGCAACTTCAGCCTGAAATTATTGCTAATTATAGCTAATTTGCCTACACACGTCAGGTGGTCATAATAATCTGGCAACTCAGTGTATATTAGAGTTGACTAGTGTTAGAATTGGAGTTACAGAACGGTTAGGGTTATAAGGAGATTTAGGGGGTACCAAAATGGTTAGTGTGAGGTCTAGTGTTAGGATTAAAGGGAGTTAGTGTTACAGGTTGAGTTGGAGTTACTGGGAGGGTTAGTGTTAGGGTTGGAATGAGGGTTATAGGGAGGGTTAGGGTTGGGGATCTGCGTAGGGTTATTGTGCCTGTTTCAGGGCAGGACAACACAGGTCTCTGTGCTGGCAGTCCTGCAGTGCAAATTACCAGTGCCAAGCTCCTGGCTCTGAAAGCAAAAGGATTGAGCGGTGTATGTACAGTACAGCATATCTTTTAAATAAGCAACCATTTTAAGTGATCTTTCTTCTTTTACATTTACAGAAATGATACTAAACTTTTCTCTGAACATAAATCATAATACTTATTGTTGATTGTGTTACTTTTTCTATATTAACACATAATTTATGTCTCAATGGCACAACGTCTTTGATTGAAACCTGATTGATTCCAGCAATGACAGAACGAGGTGACAGAATACTGATTTGTATGATGTTTATAGCACTGATGATGGCAGCTTTGAACTAGGGGAAGTTCATATAACATAAGTCATGTTTTTTACAATCATCGCAGGGATGACATTTTCCCCAATTGCACCCGTGTGATTCATTTATATGAAAATGAGCAGATGAATACTTAGACGTGGGACATGACTATGACAATGTTCAGTGACAATCCTGGCGTGCTCCACGCTCAATATTTCCCACTCCTGAGAAGGGATATCATCATCTCCTGTAGACTCTCCACGCTACAGTGACAGTATGCATTTATTAGTCATTTATTTGGAAGACTGTTCACTTCTTTGTCTCATTGTGTCCACGACATGAGGTATAGATACTTAAGAAAATATCTAATGCAAACAATAGAAATTATTGTTGCTTTATTTATATGGTTACAAGTGCATGTAACCATATAAAAGTAACCCTTTACATGCTAAAGACATATATTAAAAACACATATATTAATTAACACACTCTACTAGCTCCTGAGTTGGTTCTTTAGTTTACTTTATGGGGAGTCTATCAGAAACACGAAAAACCATGACTGAACAGCAGCATTGACTGGGGAGCCATTTGATCTAGTGTGCACCATCATACTTATACTGTATGGTGGTGCACACTAGAAGGGACAAATAAATACACGCCAACTGTCAGTAATTGGACATGCATAGCCCAATAGCAAGGGGCACACACCTTGGGATAGCATACTCAGGAGAAGAATCAGGCACAGATTCAAAATACGTGGTACAAAAAGGTAAATCCAATAATCATAGTCAAACAAAGCATAAGGTCGGGGCAAGCAGCAAAGGATCAAACGCGATAAACCAAGCAAAGGTCAGGTAACAGACTCACACAGCCAGCAACTGGCATACACTGTGAATAGCTCTGAAACAACTGAGCACTCTCTCTCAGGAACCTTGCAGCTTTATAGTGATCAAACAGGAAATGATGTCAGGAGGTGTGGCAGAAGGGATGCAGTTCCTGTCTATAACAGGAAGCACTCCAGTGCTGCCATTTCGATGTAAGGATGCCATTAAGCATGTGCAAGAGGCCTCACTTTTCATGCGGGGAAGTTATAGGACGCAAGTCACTGACAAGAGTACCAATTACCAACATGCTGTGAGTGCGAGGACCCCCGCGATTGATACAGGTAAGTCGAGAATTGTGACACCAGCTCTAAATTCTCAAACACAACTCATAGTGTGAAGTTGTGTTCACTCCCGTCCCCCAGTCATGTGCATAATAACAGTCTGTTTTGTTCATTTTTCTTTCAAGTGATTAGGTGACTGAAGTGACCACAGCATCATCTTGTTTGCTCAAGCTCAGAGAACAGTCACTTTTCTAGGTCAACTTTCCCTTTGCTAAGTGAACAAATTCTACTTCTAAAGTAAATCAGCCTCAATGAGTCATTACAGAAGTGACTCAACTCTTACCAGAGGGCTCAGTGGGGAATATTCAGACTAAAGGAGCTTCAAAGAAAGCTGCAGCCACTGTTCTGTCTATTCTTAGGTAACCTATAGTGCCCTTGGAGTACATTGTCACGTAGTAAATGTTTTTTGAACAAAAACTAGAAAAATATATAGTGAATACCAGATATTAAACAACAGATTTAAAATGTAGAAACCCGAAAAAGCAACCATAATAACCCACAGCCATTACAGTTCCTGTTTCAAGCCATCTATTCATTTGTTCATTTATGTCCCACATTATGTATTATGCCTTCCAAAGATTTTTCTATTACCTGGCAGGTCCTTAATTATGTGAATAAACAATATAATACCATGTGCTGTGAGGTGTCTGGATAGAAGCTGTGCCATCCTTAGTAGGCATTAAACACACATATTGGCTTTGATACTCTTTCCAATTTTTCTTTTGTACTTCTATCAGTTTTTTCTTTGCTTTAGATCTTCAGGTTGATGTATATTGGCTCAGTGTGAACTGTGGTGCTTGCTGCTCTATAAAGTATGGCTTTCCAGATGTCCACAGTTTAAAAGGAAGGCAGTTTCAATGTATCTTTTGTGTTGAATGCTACCGGGTTTATTTACAGGGCCAGATTTTCAATCTGACCATTTTTCTTTGTAAATGCAAAGGTTTGTATACATATTAAAGTGACGCTCTAGTCAATGTTTTTGTGTTTGCTTAGTTTTGGATAAAGTGGGGAAAAGTGACATTTTCTGCCATGTTTTTATTTCTGTCTTTGTCTGAGAGGAGATTTTCTCCCACTTCCTGTCATAGCTATAAGGGGAAATTAACATTTGCTTTTTGCTTACATTAAAGTGCAGACGTGTTGTCTGCACCATTTCATATTTGCCCTCCATTTCATGTTAAATATGTGAGTTGTTTCTTGCTGTATATATATGAAACTGACACAAGCTTGTTTAACATTTGAATAGGGTGCCAAGCTGGAATGTGCGTGGTTGTGATGGAAAACACATTCTAATACTTAGAATATTAGACTCCCTTCTATTGTGTTGTGTAGCTAAGGACTCCCTACTGTTATGTTGTGCAGCTGAGGAATCCCTTCTGTTGTGTTGTGCAGCTGAGGAATCCCTTCTATTGTGTTGCGTAGCTAAGGACTCCCTTCTGTTATGTTGTGTAGCTGAGGACTTTCTTTTGTTGTGTTGTGTAGCTGAGGTGTCCCTTCTATTGTGTTGTGTTGCCAAGGACTCTCTTCTGCTATGTTGTGTAGCTGAGGACTTCCTTTTGTTGTGTTGTGTAGCTGAGGAATCCCTTCTATTGTGTTGTGTAGCTGAGGACTTCCTTTTGTTGTGTAGGTGAGGACTCCCTTCTATTGTGTTGTGTAACCCAAGACTCACCCACTGTCTATAAAAACCTTTACCCGTGATCATTAAATCAGAATATCTTTTATATACCTCTTAGTGTGTGTATATTCTCTTGCAATTGTAATATTTATATAATAATTTGGATATATCAGCTACGTTATCTAGAAATCAAAAACTGTCAACATTTGAAAATAATTAGGAGGGACACTTTGAAGGAATTGGGACACAAAATGGGGTGCACATAGCCTGACACCTGCCATGTACTTAAAGGTGTGGTCAAAGAGTAGACATGGTCAATAAAGTGGCTGTTACTTATGGCTTGTGGTGTGGCACCATTCCACTGTTGCTTTGCATGTTTTAGGTAAAATGGGGCCTGGGGATACACTGAAGGGAACATAGAAGCAAATCAGCCCTCTCCTCAGTAAAACCAGTGCCAAAGTTTATTATTGCAGCCACTAAAACCAATGCTGAAGGTTAAAGTCATATCAAACTCTCAACTTTTTTCAATAATAAATCCAGTTCAAACAAATATGCATTTCCCAGCATTCTTGTTTCATTACATGTTTTGCCTAAGTGCTTACAGTCATTATGTTTCTAAACAGCTGGCTCCAACTCTCTCAATGTAGCTTCCCTGAACCTCCTGCCCAGTACAGTCTCCAGTAGCTCTCCATCTACTTAGAGAAGAAAGAAGCAAAGAGGGAGGAGTGTGGAGCACAGAGCAGGATAGAAGCATAGCACAGGCTTACCTTTAATTGTATCACAAACATCCAGTGTGATTGCCACTATGCTGTGCCACACAATCATACCCCAGAATTGCATCTAGGTTCCAGCCAGCCGTGGAGCATCAGCATCATCATTCATCACGATCACATGACTTAAAGAGAGCAGCCTAAGTTTTAGACAGATTGGCATATCACATGACAAACACACCACACAGCATTCAGGGAATCAGACAGATAATATAGAAGATCTACATACTCCTGTCTTGCAGCAATGGGGTCCGCCACCTCTACAAAATCCACTCAGGACACTACCTGAGTGGATTTTGCATGCTTGTGTGGATTTCCGCTGGTGGATCCAGTTTCCTTCCAAACTCTAAACATATGCTGGTGGGTTTATTGGCTCCAGTCTTAATTGGCCCTAGTGTGTATATGTATGCATATGAAGTAGGGACCTAAGATTGTAAGCTCCTTGAGAGCAGAAACTGATGTGAATGTACAATATGTAAAGCACTACATAAATTGTCGGCATTATTTAAAAAACTGTAGTAAATAAACACTTAGATGGGGAGCATACATTTAAAGAACATTATCCCAAACACCATTTCCCAGGTCTAACCCAGGGGCTGACTGGCAAATTTTAGCCCAGGGGGCAAGTACAACCCAGAGGCCCATGGTGCAGCAACTTGGCCCCCCTCCCGCTCTGCTTCTTCCCTGCTTCTGTCTGCCACTTTTGCCATCCATGTAACGGTAGTGTTGATGGTCGGGTGATGTGAGGACTCCTAGTAAGTCCATGAAAGGGGTGATTGGCTGGGGGATGGTGCTCTCCTCCCAATGGGCTCCCTACATGGTTCTGGCCTTACTCCGCTCCATGTCCACTACTTAGGCACTCTCACCCAGTGTGTGAGCTGTGGGAGGTTAGTGGGAGGCGCCGGACAGTGTCCCTCCGCCGCCTCTCTGCCACTTGCACCCGGCTGGCCAGCTTGCCATGTCACACTGCCAGGGCCACCAATTGTGGGTTTGTACTGCTGCAGAATCTTCTGCATCTGACACACCTGTTCCCCCGGTTGACTGTGGTTCAAACGCCGGCCCCTATGTCACAACTGCGTCCTGACACTTGCACCCAGCCGGCCAGCCTGCCCGCATCAGATGCAGCTCTGTACTCGGCGGCCGCTCGCTACTCAAGGCTGAGCTCTGGAGGCCCCCTCTACAGTGCCTGATTAGATCCAGCCAGCATCGGTATGCGATCCAGGATGGCTGGATCAGGCACTGTAGAGGGCCGCCCACGGGGGCCTCCAGAGGTCAGCCTTGAGTAGCGAGCGGCCGCCGAGTACAGAGCCGCATCTGTAGCGGCTCTGTACTCTGTAAGCGGCTCTGTACTCTGCACTGGCGGCCGAAGACTTCTTTTAGCGGGGGGCCAGTGACGGCCGCGGGCAGGGGCCGTTTGTAAAGGCAGCAGAGAGGCCCGGGGGGCAATTGCCACCCTGCCCCCCGGCCCAGTCCGCCCCTGGTCTAACCCCTAAATATTTAGAGCAAGGCTTATTGAACCCATGATTATTGAACCCATGAGGCAACATTAAATTGATTATTGAACCCATGAGGCAACATTCGATTAAGCATATATAGATCCAACACGCCTTTTTCTGCAGAAGGATCTTGCCCTTATTCCCCCTGCACATTGGTTTATGGAGATGATGTATTCCATGAAATATAAGTCCATCAACAATTGATTAAATAACTTAGTGTTCAGCCAATGGGCTTTTTTCTTTTGTCCTAGAATGTCCAGTATGTACCCACCTATCCCTATTTTCATTTTTTTCCCAGTTTTAGCTGAATAGTCCCATTACTTACTGTTGCGTTACACCTTTTCCATAGGTGGCTAGGACATGCACAGGTTGTAGGATGTGTGTTTGGAATTGGACATCATTGTCCTGTTTTTAAGGGGAGGATATTGTTTGCTTTCATGCTTTTTATAATTCCATTTGCATTTCATTTAACTATTTATTAATTTTCCAAAGTACAATAAAACAATAAAATAGCACATGATGCACAATCAGTATAGCATAAAATTGCATTACAGTTTCTTCCACATTAGCATAATCAAGTAGTAGGAGGGGATCAGTAGAGGCCATACACACAATATATAATAGTTCTGTACAACAGAACATATCTATCCACCTATTCTTGCCAATTTATCCCTCATCACCAAAATCAAAACAGTCTGAGAGGAATATCTGACCCAGGGATCCGCCTATGTCTGAAGCAAACATTTGTTATGATCTCCTCCATATCTATATCAATAGAAGACTTTCTGTCCAACATCTATGTACTAAACGGCTCACCTGTGCGAGCATAAAGAAAAAAAAAAAACAGACAAAAAGAGTAAAAGGAAATAGATACTAGAGGAAGCATAACAGCTTAAGAGTCCGAAAAGTGTAGCTCCATCCCCGACCAAATAGCCCAACATCTACTTAAACCTAAACATAGTCCCCAGAGAAAAATTCCAGAAAAGTTGTACAATGAAAATTACCCAGTTTCCAGCACCCCTGTATATAACAACCAGGGGGTCCAGGTCAATTCAAAACTTTTTTTATTATCTTGGAGGGTGCTATGAAGTTTCTCATGGACCATAATCCACAACATTTTTTGTTTGACCAAGTGGAATGGAATTGTTGGTGTTTTCCAAGCCCTAGCTATGGTTATTTTGGCTGCCAACAGAAAGAAAGTAATTAATTTATCCAAAGCTTTAGACAGTCCTGGAATCAGGCAATTCAGCAACACATATTGGGGATCTCGTGGGACTCTCACCCCAGTAACCCTAAATATTAGAGCATAAAGCCGGTTCCAAAAAGGTCTCAATTTGGGGCATTCCCACCATATGTGATATATCGTTTAACTATTTAACAAAGTATTTTAGGGTAATAATTGCATGATGCCTATATCACTATTCCCTCTTGTGTATAGAGTAGATTTTTCAATATGCCTTGTGTTGCCACTGTGTCGGGAATAGAGGGAAAATCTCTCCAACTTTGACAAAAAAGCACATTTTTATTAACATGAGAAGAGTTAGTAAGAGCTGGTTCCTCTGTCAGGTTTTTCAATGCTGGTTGTAACCCCCAATGAAAAAAAGCTTACCTTTCTGTGAAGTCACTGCCACAGGAAGTGAGTTTTAACTCTAGCTGGCCATACATTTTAAGAATTTTGTCTCGTTCAGTATTGTGGGCTGAAAGAAGAGAAATCATTAAATTCTCTTTCTCCCAACCATACTAAAGCGTAAATTGATCAGTCTAGCCTGCCCGCTATTGTATTCTGACAGCTGGCACCAGCACCTGTCATAATATCCAAATAATGACTGCAGCGTATTGGTGGAACAAGTTTCTACCTGGTCGTTTCAACAAAAGGTGATTGAAAAATTGACTTTTGTCAAGGTGGGTAGTGCAGCAGGTCGACATATGGATCTAATTTTGCCTGATTCAGCACCAACCATCCAAAATGTGATCCCTGTATGCCCAGCTTTATACAGGAACCACTGCCAGCCCGTCAGTTTAATGCTGAATGCAAATGCAGCTCCTGCATAATCATAGGCAAAGCTGCTGTACGTACTCTTGCTAAACATAGGTCATCATTTCGACAGCTGGATCTCTGTTTTGAAAAGGGTTTTGAACAGGCTTGAAAAAAAACAGTCTCCTAGCTTTGTTTATGAATATGTCATGCCAATATTATTGTTACAGTGTATTTTTGCAGTTTTTACTATTTAGGATTTTCATTTAAACTACATACATCATAATAAGTCCCAATGAACTACTGGTAAGCCCCGTCTTGGTTTTTATATGGGTAAACAACGCGATTTAACAGCCTTTGAATGTGGGATGATTGTTGGAGCCATGGAGCGAGTATCAGCAAAACAGCAGAATTCGTTAAATGTTTAAGAGCAGCTGTTGTTAAAGTGTTTAAAGACTGGACTGTCAGCCGAAAATCTGGGTCTGAACGTGCGAATTGTGGCCGTCAGCGACTAGTCAATGTTAGGGCAGAACGGAGAGTGGCAATACTGGTACAAGACAACAGAAGGGCAACAGTGCAGTGTCAGATTCCTCGCATCACCTTTCAACATCACGAGGCGGCCCAACAAAGTCATCTCGTGGAGTGATCTCGTGGCCCAACGAAGTACTGATGGGGTGGTCATAATAATCTGGCCACTCAGTGTATATACATACAGTTTTTATAGTGAATACTTCAATATAAATAGACCTGTAGTTCACCTCCTAACCTGCAGGATTTACCTGTCTGAAATGAGCATAAGTCTGTGAACAATGGCACTTTAAATTACATTGATCAAATTGGAAGCAAACTTTTGTTTTACATTTTGTTGCATTTGTGCATAGAAAAAAATATTACAAAACAAGAAAGTTGTAAAAAAAGAAAAATAACTTTAGAAATACCTTTTTGAAGTGGACCTATCATCAGGCAAAATAATTGTAAGTGTAACAATAAATGGTAGTAACGACTCCACAGTAGATCACAGTACTCCCCTGAAAATGTCTTCATCCCCTTTTCTTTCCAGAAGGATAGAGGCATCTTTTTTTGGACATAATTTAGTGTCATTACTTTGTGGGCTGAGATGCTTGTTCATAGATGAGACAATAATATGATCCCTAATGCTTGTGCAGTAGTTAGCTGTGTTCACAAATGTGTTACACAGATATGCCCCTTCTGTAGTTCTATCACTGAGAGGACATTATTTCAGCTCAAGGCATGCTTTAAAATGATAAAATGATACTTTTACCGTATATTGAAACACAGAGATGGACAATTCCCAGTCTCAAGGTCACCATGACTACTGAAAAATGTATCCAGTAGACATGTAACCTTGCAAAATAAAGAAAAAAAATGGTTTGGGTCGATTCAGATTTTTTTTTCGCTTTTTGGATTTCAAAGGTGAAGGAACCCTGTGTGTTCAGCACACCCCCGGAGAGGAGAAGCAGGAAATATAATTGCTTGCCTCCACCATGGCTGCCAGATTGGTTGGGAAGTGTGATGCATCCTGGAACCCACTGAGATTGGTGTTGCTGGAGCTCATCTACCTCAGCCACCACCAGCTGGTTAATTGTTGCCGGTCACACTGAAGAGGAAATACATCAAACAAGATGGCCACCCCAGAGTAGTGCAGCATGAAACTTATATGCAACTTCAGGCCTCTAAATGATTCAGAGGTGGTGCAAGGGGAAAAAGTATGTAGCCAAGTTTCAGGGAGAGGATACTGTTGTGATCTTGATGAGTGTGGGGCACCAAGACTCCAGCCTTGTGTTGGAATCCTGTCTGTCACTGCATC
Source organism: Nanorana parkeri (assembly GCF_000935625.1). Lineage (NCBI taxonomy): Eukaryota > Metazoa > Chordata > Amphibia > Anura > Dicroglossidae > Nanorana > Nanorana parkeri. The sequence continues at coordinate 34,615 of NW_017307074.1, read as the reverse complement.
CTGCCAGTCATAGCTAGAACTATCTTCTTTTTCTATACTACTGGACTACTTGCCAGTTCTATACCTCTGGCATTTGGTGTACCTGCCAGCCCTGTTCCACTGACAGGGTACCTGCTAGCAAAGTTCCCTAGACGCTAAGGGTACCTCTCAGCCCTGATCCACTCTCACTAGGGCTACCTGCCAGCTCTGTTCCTCCTGGATGAAGAATACTTGTCCAGCCTGACAGATGTCCCAGTGTTAGTGGAGGTGGGCTGGTAGTTACCCCTGTCCATCTCCACTGACACTGGGGCCCCTGTCAGCTCTGCTCCAGTTGCACTGGGGGTACCTGCCAGCCATGTCCCCCAAGCACTGGGGTAACTGCCAGCCCTGTCCCTTTAAAATGGAACTACTTACCCAGCTTGTCCCCCTGGTGCTGGGGCTACCTGCCAGCCCTGTCTCTGGTGCTATCTTCTAGCCCAGTCCCTGGGAATAGCTGCAAACCATGTTCCTGAGGATACCTTCCAGCCCTGTCCCCAGGGATACCTTTCAGCCCTTTCCTTGGGGGTATCTGCCAGTCCTGTTCCCCAGGCACTAGTGGTACCTGCCTGCCACATCAATTGATACAGCTGGGATAGTACTAGCTATGTTCTCTGCAAGTTAGCCAACTTGTACTACTACATTTCTGCCAGACCTGACTTTGGCTACTGTCAGGGCTGGAGTAACGGGCCAGGCGTGGAACCCCTTGGCAGGGACAAACAAAGTCCAAAAATCGCAGTACAAAAGGATAGTCCAATCGGGGAGTCAGGTCCAGTTCCGGGTCGTGGCAGGCAGCAGAAATCGTAGTCGAAGGGTCAAGCAAAAGGGTCGGTAGCCGGGAAGTCAAATCAAACAACGGGTTCACAGGAGGGAGCTGGGTGTTCACCATGAGGTAGAATAACTCAGCAATGAGTCAAGGCTCTGACCAGCTTTAAATAATCAGGGAACCCAGTACCGCCCCCTGGCTGTCAAGGCAACCAGGAAGCTTCCCCTGTCAGAATCCAGTCACAAGGCTGAGGGCAAGTGGTGAAGGCTGAAGTCCTCCCCCAGCCTGAGTAGCACCCGTGGCATGGAATGGTGTGCGCGCGCACTATGCTTGCTCGTCCGCGCATGCGGCTTGCGTACCGCGCACCCGGCGCGTGACCTGCGCACGCGCACTGGCCACACCAGCGTCAGATGCCCTGCCGGGGGGAGGAGGAGGAGCTACCCGTGCCCGATGCCCGCGCCTGCGAACCTGACAAGGAACGGCCCCTCTGGGTCCCTGACAGCTACTGGGCTACCTGCCACTCTTACCTTAGTCATTGTACAGACATCAAGTCCAGCTGGTACTAAAAATGGCCTGCCAGTTGAGGCTCATACCACCAGAAGTCCTAAATTGTATTGCTAGTTTCATGCCAGTTAAGGATAATGCCCCTGGATATCTTCCCTTGGTAGTGTAGTTTAAATGTTTTTTTTAATGATTTGTAGCTCTTGTTAGATAAAGCCAGCACTGCATAATAATGTGACTTTATTGACAGCAGCAAGTACCAGAGCTCCAGCACCTGCAATGAATAGTAAAAATACATGGACAACAGTGATTTACATAATTATTTTGCAGCATGACTACAATGTACAGCGTGATGTATTGTGGTCCTACTTTAACTAGTTCTACTGGAAAAGAAATAGTCTAGTCTGTATTCTTATTGTTAATTCAATTGTTAAAGGAGAACTATGGGGTAAGTGTTTTCCCCATAGTTCTCCTAAGGGTCACGAGAGGACATAAACTAGCGCCCTCCCGTGACCCAAAGCTCAGTATATCGCGAGCTGCAGGGAGCCATGAGTGACAGTCACGGTTCTCTGAAGGGACATGATTGAGAAGTGAGCGAGCAACGGTATGCGTTCACTCACTTCCCAATCTATTGAGCCAACGTGTGACAGTTTAATTGTCACACGTCGGCTCAAACTATAAGGTTGAGTGATTTTCACTCACCTCATATTTCTCATTTAAGGAAAATCTACCCACAAACAGTGATACAACTCTTACAGAGATTGTAATCCTTTCCCTCTCCATTCAACACAAAATAAAAGGTTTTGGTTCAAGTTGGGCTTCAACCTAATAACCAGAACAAGCAGCTATAACTCAGGAGTTAAAATGCATTCATGCCCCTCAACTATAAACACAACTGTATATTAATTGTGTATCGCTCAGCTGTAGATCCTCAAATCAGCTCTGAATTAATGCCAACACTGTCCTTTTTTTCTGGAGGGTGGATACTTTTGTTCCCCATGGTCCATGTGTGTGTTGTAAAGTAGCCACTGCTCCAAGCTCACTCCCATGATGGACTACAACCTCAATACAAATTATTAAACTAAACATGAGAATGTAGTCCACAATGGGAGTGAGCTTGGAGCAGTGGCTACTTTACAACACACACAGGGTCCATGGGGAATAAAAGTAGCCACCCTCCAGAAGGACGGACAGTGTCAGCACCAATTCAGAGATGATGTGAGGATCTACAGCCAATTGATACAGAAGTTAAGTTATATGTTTGTTAATAGTTAAGGTACATCAATGCATTTTAAAGTTTAACTCCTGAGTTTAGTGTCACTTTAAGGCTGGCTCTTAATTCAGGGTGAAATTGGTCCACATCCGTTGTAATATGCCAGGAATGTTTTCATGCCCACTTGTAAAATTACTGACAGGTCCGCTTTTACAGTTCTGGCTCCTAAATGGTGGCCATAGATTACTGCACATGGACAATATTGTTGTCTATTGGTCTTTTACTGAGTAAGCCAGAAAGTATATGTAAGCCTGAGTTATTTTGTGCGGACATGATTTAAATACCACTTTGTTGTTTTAAGAAACAGAATCTAAAGAGCGAATTTTCCATAAACGTTGGCAATTAATACGCTATACTGCCGTGCTTAAGCTTGTGTGTGAGATCAGAAATACTGCTTGCTTTCTCATAAAAGAGTTCTCGTGAAAAGCTTCATAAACTCAGTGCTGTAAAATCAAATTGTATTCCATTGTCTTATGTTTTATATCTTTGCAAGAAGCGTTTTTAAATTTCCCCTGAGAACATTTTTAAAACAAAAGTAAGTGAGCATAACCCAAGTGAAAATTGTACTTAAAGCTTTTTTCTTTACAACAATAATAAAAGGATTACAGACAAAATATATGTCACAATAAAACATTTATGCTGTGATAGTAGAAACAAGAAAGTAATGAAAGTTATTAGCTCTGGTGGCAAACAGGGGTTTGAGTGCTTCCAATACTGAGCTATCAGGGTACGTGACATTATTTTGACTTACGACTATGGCCTGAGCACACAAAATAAAGGAACATTTTTGTTCCATGTTATGTTGTTAACAGGGAAGCACCACTAAGTATCCAAGAAAAGGGCTTAACTGTTTCATATGGTGTCACTCTTGGAAGAAGTGTGTCAATGTTCTCTCCAGGCATCTAGTAGGATATATACAGTCCTTCTCCTTAAGTATGCAGTTGGACACACATGGCTCCCTTTTTTAGTGATTATATATTTTTGGTGTTTATTAGTATGTATCAGGCTACTGGCCCACTATACTTCTTTAGGGTCATTGTCTGATCTGCAAAACGAAAGGTTTGTGTGTTAGCTTGCTAAATTTCAAATGTGATCCCCCATTTCCCGATCACTTCATGTTCTCTTCACCATCCATTGATTTCTCACAGTCACACACGATGCCTTGTAGAATATAATTGTTGTTAGAATGTGCACACACACTGTGCAATGAAAGGAAACATTCAGGAGAATTTCACAATGAGCTGATGAACACACAGTTGTTTAAAGTCTTGTTCATGACTTTTAGATATGTCTTGAAAGAAAATGGCTTAAAGTCCATTTGAAGTCATACACCTTTTTATCTCTTTAGTTTTCTGTGTCTCCACATTTTATGATTTGTGATTGATTTTTAGTTTGGAAATGCCTTAGAATACTTTTTTTTCTCTCATTGAAAATGCTGATTCCTGCTCTAAAGGTGCTCTATGATGGCTTGAGGTAGAAGGCATGTCTGAAAGAACAAATGGCAGAAGCACCCAAATAGTTATATATCGTGTAAGGATGAACACAACATCAAGTTGGGTATCAACAAAGTAAAACATGATTTACAACACCAGCTGCATGGTTTGCTGCCTGAATACAAACAATGCTCACACTACAGTTGTGATGCACCCTACCTGAAGCAGTGGCTGTACATCAGCCTTAAACCATGTGTTACTTTAACCCCTTCGTGACGGTAGACATACAGTGTACGTCCCGGCACTTTGTGCCCATATGACTGGCCACGTACACTGTACGTGACGAGTTATATCAGGCTTTGTAATGCTGGTAACAGCTGCTTCTCAGCGGTTACCAGTCATTAATGAATGCCTCAGTATTGAGGCATTCATTAATGAAATAATTAAGCTTTTTGTAAAAACTTCTTCCTTTCATTGATGAAAGAATGAAGCTGTTACATGCAAATACAGGACCGCAATTTGCGATCCTGTATTTGACAGCTGAAAATAGCAGAGAGGTAGCAGTGACTCACCTCTCTGCTATTTTGACAGCTGGAGAGCTCGATGTTTAGATACATTTCACTAAATAGATACAATGTATATCTCTTGAGTGAAATGTATCAGTTGTGATCATCTAGGCACGATCAAAGAGCTTTTAGTGAGATCTGAATCTGACTAAAGTCAGTATCAGTCTCTAAGGTTATTAGCTGTTCCTAAGTTTGGATCAGCCTAATAGCCAAAAATAAAAATAAAAATTTTATTTATCAAGCACTTGATATAAACTGAAAATATTATTTTTTTTTAATTTTAGACAATCTATAATTGTTAGGGCACCTTTGCCTACTACCTTCAGCATCCTGCCAACAATAGACCTCATTTGTGGATCAAGTGGGACCAAAGAGTCAATACAATGGCCTGTGTGGAGATATATGTTTCACACTTTCCAGTTCAGGTTGAGGATACCCCAAGTACGCTAGCAACTTTCACAGATGTAAGTAAAATTAAAAAAACATCTTATTATCCAATATTCTCAATTTGCCTAAGCCAACCAGATTTGTACATTACTACACTATAAGGGCTCTTATAGAAATATTCTTATGTATTAAAAAAACGTGTTTCTATGCATGGTTTATAATTACTGTATATATTCTATAAACCAAAGGGAGCCTATAATAGTTGATAATTGATGGCTTGATGATTTTCTTATCACACACCAATATTCCCCAACAGGGTCTGTCTATAAACACTGACTCTTTACTGTCTCTAATGACTTAAATCACCAATAGGATTCTGTTAGTGAGAACCATGTAAACTTTGCCTTAGCTGAGCTGTTTGGTTGCAGTGGTTTTATCAGATTTTGGCAGGACAGAGATCCTTTTCCTTAAATAATTGCATAATTGGAATTTGCTGGAATGTGTTCTTCTGATTCGTGTTTCAGTGCCAGTTTTAATGATAGGCCTAGTTTAATGCTGTGTCAGATTTTCCTAGCTTTCACTCTTTACTGCCTGGTCTATGTGAGTCAGGCTGTAGGCCACAGGGGGTTTAGGAGATGGTGAGGCAATCATTAAAGGAGGGGGTGGCACTAAAACTAGACATTCTCCTAAGATTCATAGCCAAAATTCAAATGCTGCACTTGGACTTGGACTTCAGTTGTTCTAGAGCTCAATGTTTCAAACAAAAAACTAACTTAACCGAATAACATTTTGGACATCATAATAGTGATTTTACTGTGTGAAGAAAGTCGACATGCATTCCTCATTCATTTCCATAGCCGTATTCCCCAGAGGTCCAAGGTACTGGTTACTTTGATGATACTTTAATTGTTACTTTGATGCTACTCGACTGCAAGAGGCAAGAGGCATTCCTACAAGTAATCTAGACATACCAGGGATCAGGGAAGTTTTTAAAAATGACACAATTGAGAAACTTGGGTGTATATAATGCATGCCAAACTAGACATACTTTAAATCCTATAACAATCAATTACATTTTAGATTTAAATTTGTAAACTGCAGTTAAATGAATGATATTTAAGAGTTGTGGAGTGATCACTTTTCCTGCACTGCACAAAAGAGTCCTTAATTTCTTTTAATCAATTCATCAAATCAAATATGTGAAGAGAAAATTAGAAATAGTTTTCCCTCTATATGTATGGAAACCCACACTGTCATATCATAAACAGTGTCATAAAGCTCTGCAGTGATTGTACTGTGTGTGCTAATTTTCTTGTGTAATGATAATAACCAAGACTTGTTTAGGGGATAACAGTAGGTGGTTAGATGTAGACCTCATGTTTTACATGTTATTTTGTGAACTTTCTAGATTTACCTCACTATTCCAGCCAATGTAAACCTTCTGGGTCATTGACAAGCATTGATAGCGGTGCTTCTGCTGGCGTCTATAGCTAGAAAGGATGCAAAATGTTCCCAGTCAAATGATCTGTTCAACCTAGCTCTTCACAAAAGTGAAATAGTGCTGTGGAAGAGGGTTCAGAATAGAGTGCAATGACCTTGATATTGTGTCCTGTTATCTATCAATGGACTATGGATACCAACCATTTTAGATTAGCAAAGTGAGTTGATTGTTTCAGTGGGTAATCAGACTCAATGAATCTACTTGTAGTTAAGGTACATTGTTTAAAACTATGTCCTGGACCTATGAGGTTCTTAATGTAGAGGGGATGAAGTGAAACTTCCTTAGATCCAAACTTTCTAAATAGGGGTATGCGATACTGACTGAGCTTGGTTTGTAAACAGTTTTATTACTCAAGGTTTTGTATAATACATGGCATGGGAAGCTGGGCACCGCCATGGGGGAAAATTACAAATGTAATATTGAACTAAAATTTTAATAAAGACCAGTATGGTACCTACATATAATTTTCCGCTCTCCCCTGGATAACTGCAAGTATGGCTGCTGTAAGTCCACCATTTATAGAAAAGGGGCTTCAAATTAGTGTTTTTTGTGACACAGCTGACCAGGGACAAAGGCTATGTACTACATTGTATGTTTTTCCCTGTTTCAAGCAGAAAAAGATTTCATCAAAATGTTTGCAATTTGCAGATTATTCTAATTCTGGAAATTTACCTCAAACCCGTCATAGAAGCAAACCCACACCTTATCCCTAGTTTTAATATCTATAGTGGCAACTGCATAAATTGTTATTCCTACCAACAGGGGCAAGAATGCCAGATATTGTGGTGCTGTGTTTCATACTGGCTGGATGTAGATATAAATGGGTGAGATCTCAACTGCAATGTTCTGGGGACTGTAGTTTAATCTATTATAGTGATTTGTCCAAAGATACCAATATTATGAAATGTCTTAAAACACTTCAGATGTGTGTGTATGTTGGTGGAGGCCTTGTGTAAAGAAGTTGCAGGTCCTAAGTAGAAACATGTCACACAGTATTACCTTATCTCAGTAAACTCCAGGATACAAACGGCAAGACCATCGAACAACTATATAAGTCTGCATGTATAAATTCCAAAAATTTCAAAACAAGCAGAAGCAATATACTTTTTGTGAAATCATTAGACTGCAACAATGGAAGAGGTTTTACAGAATAACTTTTTAGCTGCCTTTCTGAAAGTGAGAGGATCCCTTTTCCGGGCCAGCATGCCTCAGATGCTATGGGTGGAGAAAGGAGGAGCAATGGGGGCAATGGCTACCTCAGCAAGGAGGAATCTGATTTGTGGTAGACATTTGCAAGCTGTACTGGTGTCGGGAGTGCCAATGGTTTGGCAGAAGAACGAAGTGGAACTCACTGGCAGGAAATAGCCTGAAGCGTCCCGCCGCGCGACTCGTGCATGCGCACCCGCAACTCGGCACCAGTGGTTCTGCCAGGCTGGAGGGAGACCCGTACCCTGCGCCGTGCCCACTGACCCTGTGGGGAGGTGACACCCCTGATTTCCTGACAACTGGTCCCAGAATTTACATGATTGTGTCATCTCTGGGCCAGCTTCTCAGTCTAGGAAGCAAATGCTAACCTTGGATGTTGCTTGAACAAAGATGTTGCTATACTTCTGGAGAGAACAGCACTACGTTACATACATGTACTTAACAAAAATAAATCTGATGCTAGGTCCAATTTAATAGCAATAAGGTTTTCAGGTTTATGTTAGGTTTTAGGTTTAATTCTCTGCATTGTTCCCTCTATGCTAGGTGGACACCAAATAGCTGTGAGCTGTTTTAGAATTTCTAGTAGGATCAGAGTGGGAATTAAATGATTAAACAATAAACATTTTTGATTCTAATAGTATATCCAATAAAAAAACATATAAAATAAACAAAATTAACCTGATCTACAACATTTTCTGTGAAGATGTGTAGGCATCATTGTGAACACATCACATTGCTTTGGAAAACCTGGAATTTGCTGCAGCAAACCCTTCTTGGTTGCTTTGCTGTTATCTATACATTTTTGGTAAAATATATTATTTGAATGTTTTTTTTTTTTTTAAATGAGTCAGCCTACAGCCTTTAATTATATAAATGTGTCAGCATTGTTGTTTGTACATGTATGGGAAATGTGGATGTTCAAAGTCAATATCCCGTCTTTGCTTTCTCTTTTTATGTCTATCAGTGCCACAGACATTGTTTTCTTATGTTACTTTACAATTACGGTAGGCATATGTTTCAGTGGAAGTATTATATTACATATTAAATTGATTTGTAAGATCCATCATTATATATCTATGGTGGCAAGATGTAATAAATCGGCAGAATATACTGGCTAAAATGCAGCCTGGAAAATTCTTAGTAGTTTTCCTGTAACAGAATGAAGCACTGCTACTACCCCAACACTGCTACTATTTCACTATATGGCCCCTCTTGTTGTTCTTCTCATCCCACTGGTGTAGGTACTAAGCAATTAATAATATATGTGTTAAATGTGTATGATCTCCTTTCATTTATCATAGTGCTGGTGCTGGGCATGTCAGATTTGTTCCAGAAACATAAAGTAGATTAGGAGCCCATTCATACCAGCCTGGTCCTCTATGGTGTGTTACACACGTGTGTTCTCACATGTTCCATTTGCCATTCAGAATAAAAAGACAGTTCACATATATGCACTTTAACTGTGTTAGTTGTTTGCCTGGAGTTTACCTTTGCTGTAATGTTTGCAGTATGGCAGCACGCGGCAATGCATGCATTGGTGCTATGTGATGCATTGTGTGCATTTTAACTGAAAATAATTTGTAAGCCTGTGCAGCCACTTTTCAGATTCATACATCTCTGCCAGACAGTCAGGTGGATGACACCACAATCTCTGTTAGAGTACAGTGGTGTCACTTCCAGCTGAATGGACAATAAAAGAGCATCAACACACCAATAAGCCATCAACTCTGCATTCCCCTTCTGTCAGCACAAATCCTCACTGGCTCCTAGTTTGGGTCTGCTGTTTTGTAAGAGATTAGTGGGAGGCTGATTTTAGGACAGATTTTAGTACTTATGCTAACAGCATATAAATATACTGTACATGGAGCTAGGGATGATGGGACTGGGTAGTCCCAAAGAGTGTATTAAAGTGACATGCTCAGTTTGCACTTCCCGAGTCCTGACCAGAAGTGCAAGGAAGTGCTGGCTGAGTGCTGCAGAGCCAGTGGCTTTGATAACCTGTATGAGTGAGTGCTTTTAGGTAAAGTTAAAGAAGAACTCCAGGAATTAACCAAATTAGCCCTCACAGTGGGCCTACCCCCACACTGCAAATAATAACTGCTTGTTTTGGTCTAGGAGCTGGATTAAAGAAGATATACTTATCTGATTATCGATCCCGGCTGGCTGCTAGATTGTCCCTGCAGTGTCTTCTCCCCAGGCTCTGGCAGTGTAAGCCTCGATGATGTCATAACATCTGATGCAAGTCCATTCACTTGCATTAGACGTGAGGATGCCAAGGGACATACCACAGCCATGTGTGGAGGTGAGTACTGACTACAGTAGGATTTGGTGAGTATATCTTCTTTTCCTGGAGTTCTTTCTTAGAGAAAGCACTGTATTTAGGAGTGATTTTTTGGATTATGTTAATACATTTAAAAAGAATGGATACTTTAAAACCACTTTAATCAGCATCCATCTGAGTTTTCCCTAGTTGTATTAATGGCTGAGGCAGCAACATTAGATCATAAGCTGAGCCGGGAGCATGGAGTGGAGGTTTTTAAGCACCTTTGTACTGCATGTCCTATGGATTTTTGTTAGCAATATATAGAATGCTGAAACCAATGTTGTGCTCTTCCACATTTTTCTTACATTCTTGATCTACTAAAAGAGTTGAAACATGTCTACAATTAAATAGAAATATGGCCTCCCATAGTATCCTCTGTAACGCTTAATTATAATGGCATCTGCACTTTCAGTTTTCTCTTCGTCCCCCTACAAATACCTGTTGATCCTGCCAGTGAGGACTTTCTAATGCAGCTTGAATTCAAAGCAGAGTGCCATACTCATGTAGACTGTGCCTGCTTGCACTACAGTGGGTCAAAAAGACTTTGCAGGGAGCAAGGCTATCAACATTGTTACTGCTGATTCAAAAGCCTGTAGCTTGTGAATCTACATGGCCACACCTAATCCTTCCCACTGCTTTCTGGATTGACAGCACTGTCTCTGTTGTTAAAACCCTCCCACTGTGAGCCGCAGTGTCTGTAGGGGGAGCGTATGAGACATAAATGAAGGAAGGTTTGGCTCAGTCAGGGAGGTAAAGGACATTTGCATACTTATTGAGGCATGTGCATCACACAGTTATTTTGGGACATTTTAGACTGTCATACAGGAGCCTTTAGATGCACTTTAATACATACGAATAATGTATTGGATAGTTATGCATGATTATTGACATAGGAATATAATCTGACATCATGCAGAATGAGCACCTGAGACACAAATGAAAGCGGATTTTGCTCAGACAAGGGAGGTAAAGAAAGTGTTTTGTTTACTTGTGCATCACAAAGTTCCTGGATTAGGGACTTGTTTTAACTGAATTTTAATTCGCTAAAATAAGAACATGTATTTTTTAAATCACTACAAACAAAAGCCTTTCATGTTTAATGTTCAGCACTGAAGGAAAATAGAGAAAATGTACCTATTGCATGGATCACCATGACTGAACAGCAAGTCAATTAATCGCCTCACACAATGTTATGTTCATTCTCATTGAGTAGAAAAAATATTTGAAAAGTACTTCATTGTAAAATAAATGGAATGATCAGCACTTTGCCCATGTCTTCACACATTTCCAGTGATGGATCAATTCATCTCTGTAACCACCCTTGGAAAACCACCTGTATTTGATTCCGCTCTCTCGCTGCTAAATCTTTCATGAAATTCATAGACGCGGTGCTGCTGAGTCAGCCGACACATAAGAACATTCTCCCTTCCAGAGAACTGATTGCTCACTTTGGTGCTGGAGAATTCAATTTTAGCGATTTCCTTCCCATTATCATTATGTCATATCTAATACACGTGCCGTACATGAAGCTTTCACTGCTGGTAACTGCATCTACCATTCCGTGAGAGAGAACAAACTGAGATATATGATGAAAGAAAAAGAAAATGTAATGAAGAAAGACACTTCTGTAGCTATTGATACAATAAAGTAAATACAGATATCACCGGGATTCCTTTATAACGGTTACATGAACAAGGGTTGTGTTGGTTAGAATCATTCATGTGTCAGATTTTTAATTTCAACTCAGCAATTTGTGCTGGTAAAAGCTTAGAAGTGGTAAAACAAAGGCTACATGATGGGTCTAACAAAAATGCATGTATAACATATGCAATTTAAAATGTACAAGTGTCCACTAAAAATATGTTCCATGTTCCTGTTCTGGTGAAAACTCAATTGTTATTTTTTATTGCCTTCAGTTCTGGTGACAACCGTCACCAGAAACAATAAAGATAGTGAATCTCTTTAATGTGAACATAGCAAGGAAAATCTGGCAGGGGTTCTAACCCCTAATCACTCGCTACAAAACAGGAAAAAAAAGTTTTGACATTATAAGCATTTTATCTTTTCAAAAGGCAGCAGAGAACTATAAGCATGGAGGTATTGTAGTGCACACACTCACTGTTGTGCATGTACTATGGATTCCTTTTGGTTGCTTTGAATAATGCTCTTTGCACTTAGAGATTAGTTCTTCCTTGCATTATTTGGTTGAATAGACCTCACTATGATTATTAGGAATATAACATATGTGTAAAGTGTCAGTTGATAACTTCATCTTCTGTGGTCTATGATGAGAAATCACCAAATCTGAATAGCCCAGTTCCTGCATATATGAAGTATACTGTGAGTGGGACCTTGTCAAACATTAAGACATTTTAAAAGTGTATTACCATTTTTTAAGTCAAATTTGAGCAAACCCCTCTAAATGTTTATTTCTATTACTACTCAAACAGCATACCGAAAAATCATTAAAAAATAAAGATTTCTTACCTTTTAGATGCTTTGTTGCAGCAGGCAACATGGCAGATTCCAGGTTTCTCTTAGGACTTAGTCTTAAACTCTTAGGACTTTCTTTACTTGGAACTGAAATTTGAGGATTGTGCTTCTCTCATTAACTTCATTAACATTTTAATGCAGAAGCCAGAGTTGTAATCCTGTAAAACCTCACAGTCTCTCCAAACATTACAAAGAAGAAACAAGTACAAATGTTAACCCTTAAAGGAGAACTATGAGGTGAGTGCTTTCCACTCACCTCATAGTGCTTTTCACTCACCTCATAATGAGACTGTCACAGGTCGGCTCAGTAGATCGGGAGGTGAGCGAACACATACCGGTGTTCGCTCACCTCTCGATCCTGTCACAGCCCTCTGCCGTGACAGGGGAGGGGCTGGATTCCCCGCTCCGATCTGCCAGCACTGACTGGCGGATCGGACGGGGAGGGGGCGGGTACAGCTGGGCGGATCCAGACATAATTGTCGGGATCCGCTTCAGCTGCGGCGTCTCTGTATACCGCGAGCTGTAGCTCGCGGTATACTGTGGCGTCTCAGTATACCGTGAGCTGTAGCTCGCGATATACTGAGCTTAGGGTGACGAGAGGATGCTAGTTTGTGTCCTCCCGTTACCCTAAGAAGAACTATGGGGAAAAGCCTTAACCCCATAGTTCTCTAAGAAGCCAAGAAACCCTAACCCACTTAAAAGCAACTTCAAGTAGCATTATACATATTTTTAACTTATGCTATGTGAATGGGAACATGTAGCAAATATAATAAAAAAAGTGTTATCTCTATTTAGCTGGGAAAGTGGATATATACTTCAAGCAACTAGAAAATGTCAATCAGTCATACAAGCATTAACTTGTTATCCTAAAGAAAACAATCAAATGTATTCGATAAGGCAGTATAAAGAGTTGAAATTGTGCAATGAGTAACAAGCAACAGCAATCAATCAAAACACATTTTTCAACCGAGCAGGCCATGAAATATTGTACTTTGCACATGCTAATCGTTTGTGTTCCCTGTCTTGCTGAATAACTTGAAACGGTTCACTGGCACTGATTTTTCAAAATAAAGTTGAAAGCAAAATTGTACTTTAAATTGACACTAAACTCAGGAGTTAAATCTTAAAAATGCACATAAGTACCCTAACTGTTAACGCAAATGTTGTCCTTTGATGGACTACAATCTCATGTTTAGTTTACTAATTTGTATTGAGATTGTAGTCCTTCATGGGAGTGAGCTTGGAGTGGTGGCTTATTTACAACACACACGGGGACCCTGGGGAACAAAAGTAGCCTCCAGAAGGAAGGACAGTGTCAGCACCAATTCAGAGATAATTTGAGGATCTACAGCCGAGTGATACACAAATAGTATACATTTTTGTTGATAGTTTGGGTACTTGAATGTATTTTTAAGATATAACTCCTCAGTTCAGTGTCACTTCAAGAAACAAAGGCCTTGCGTTGCAAGGATAAAAGCCTCTTTGGACAACCTTATATTGTGTTTCAGGAGCAATCTAGTTGCACTCAACTGTGCATTTTTTGAAAGGACACAACCTTCCTTGCATGTCTCTGTTAAGCAAACCTCTGCTCAACCAACATCCTATCATATTCCCAAAGTAATTAGGGTCACAAACCTGGACCGAAGGAAGGACCAAAAAAAGTGTCTGTATGTATATACACTATACGTATATCAACTCTCATGATGTTTGGAAACAGTAGTACTGTAAACATGCTGTTAAACAGTATATGGATTAGTAAATTGTGATTCTCTTAAGGGGTCTACTTGTCAAGGTGCATTTTAGGGTTTCCTGCCCACTTTTTGAATGAAGTAGAATAACAAAGGATCTTCCCACATGGAGGAAATACATTTAGCTCAACACAGAAAACAAAAAGAATTTAAAGCATCCTGGATTATAGTCACACAGACCTGTCTGCTCTGTCAGTTAGATAAAGCTGCTATAGCCTCAGCCTCCATGCTGGACTGGTTCTCTCACTGCCTTGGTTGCCAGATTCCCAGTCTGTTCAGATGTAGACTAATGCTTTCAACAGTCTTTGGCTGTCGCTCAGATCAGATATCAATCTGATTCGGATTTTCAGTCCAGTCAGGCACAAACAGGCCTGGACACTCTCAATGTATCCTACTGACACATGTTATCTTAGAACCTAATTCCTTAAGCTATCCACTACATATATACAGTGTATGTATATGTATGTGTATATATATATATATTGAAACATACATATAGGGGGTGATTTACTAACCTAAACACACACACACACCAGGTGTGTGTGATTTTCACACAGCAAAACGTATTTATCAACCAAAAAGTCTCTAAAAGCATATTTCCACTAATGCCATATATGTAAAAATCATGCACATGATGCATATATAATGCTGCTTCACAGTTTAGACAAAAATGGTTAGCTCATGCATTTACATTCCTTGCATATATCAACGCAAGCAACACAACATAGAGCTAATTTACACAAGATCACCTTGGAATTCCTTCAGGGCTTTGCACAACACACCTGCTGGGTGTGTACACATTACAAAGGTGTTTAGATTCCACCCATAGATCATGCTGGGAGGGAACACACTGCAGAGGTGTATACACGTTCGTGGTGTGTTTATAAGGTTAGTAAATCAACCCCATAGACTCTGCAAAGCTCTGTTATCACTTACCATTACTAGTGTTTGGAGGCTGGGCAAATGTGTCAATTTTCATATAAGACAAAAGATTATTTAATGTACTTCTCAGATTTCTGCCTATCTGGCGCGGCAATTGGCAGAGAGGAAATCTCTTATGGTGCTTTTATTGATAGATTTCCCCAGACAGGAATACACAAGATTGTTCCTCATTTACTCTGGAAAGCCCACAGTACGCTCTTCAGTCTATAATGCAATGCATACACTGTATAATAACTCCAAATCTCATCAGCACCAGTGTTCACATCATTCCACCAATGCACTTCATAGCAAATGGCACCAAATGATACCGTAAGATACATAAATAATTTAAAGACTAAGATAATGATTTGCTGAGAGAAAAAATGGCCCTTGGCAGACACCCATTTAAAATAAGTGTCTCAACCAAGTTTCTCCTCCCAGACACCATATGGTTACCTCTGGCGATATTAACATTTAAAGACTTGTGGCCAAACATCAATGAATACGTAATTAATGTGTATCCAATGTTGTACATAAAGTAAGCACCAACACTTAGTTTAAATTATTTCCATAATAATGACAACATTTTTTTTAATATTGTGTTGTATTCATTTTTATATTAGTGAAAACTAGATGGTGATGAAATGGAGACAGAGAAACACAGAAGAAAGTAAACATCCTCTAGCTGTTCAATGTACATGCATATACAACATATAGTTATACTTATCTTCTACAGTGTCTGGAAACCCAGAAGCCTGGGGCAATCTCATATGAAAATTCAAACTTCATCTTGTAAGTTAAAGCTTTGATCCTTCTAACCTTCTGATTTTGTCTGTTGGACAGTAAGACCTCAAGTGACAATGACGAGGAGGCAGGAAAAGCATGCCTAAGCACTGACTGCTGTGATGTCAGTATTCACATAACAGAGCACCCTAGGTATCAGGTCTTCTTGGTGCTCTAGTAGCCAACCATAGCAATGATCAGACATTTCTCGGTACCTGCATTTAAAACCTGGTGGAAGTATACTTTCTTCAGGTTGACTATAGGTGAATAGTGATGGGCCAAACACACCCAAGTTCGGTTCGAGTTCGAACTTTACAACAGGGAAAAAGTTTGAACTCGAACTTCGAACTCAATTAAAGTCTATGGGACCAGATCTCTGAAAATCAAATGTCCCCATTTTGAAGCCTGGGGATTCGGGTACTGCCCTCGGGGACATTTATCAATGAAAAAAAACATAAAAAATAAAAAATTTAAAGGAGCAGTGATTTTAACATTGCTTAAATGAAACCATAAAAATGAAAAATTCCTTTAAATATCGTGCCTGGGGGTCCCCTTAAACTGCCTGTAAAGGGGCACATCTGTACGATGTATAGAGCCTGCTGCAGCAAAAAGTGTCATTTGCAAAGAAAAAACATGTGGCTCCCACTCCCAAACAATACCAGACCCTTTAGTTTTTAGTTCTAAAAAAAAAAAGTGTGGGGTCCCCCCCAAAAGTCATACCAGACCCTCTAGGTCTCGTAGGAATTTTAGGAGGGACCCCAAGTTACAATTAAAGAAACAGTGTGTGGGGTTCCCCCCAAATCATACCAGGCCCTTTAAGGTTTGGTAGGAATGTTAGGGAGGAACCCCCACCCCCAAAATGGGTAGGGAAAAACATGGGGTCCCCCCTAAAATTCTCAACCAGACCTTTGATGTGAGCACAGGCCTGGCAGGGCAGGAAAGGGGGGTGACGAGCAAGCGGCCCCCCTCCCTGCAATACCAGGCCACATGCCCTCGGCACTGGGAGAGTGCTTTTCCAGGGTCGCATGTGTAAAAGCACATTCTCCCCGTGCTGATGGGGACAAGGGCCTCTTCCCCACAAGCCTTGGAGCGTTAGTTGTGGGGGTGTGGGCAGGGTGGCTTTTTAACATCAGGGTACCCATTTAATAAAGGGGCACCCAGATGCGGCCCCCCTTGTGAATGAGTACGGGGTACTTGTACCCCTACCCATTCACTAAAGGGTTAAGATTGTAAATAAAAACACCAGACTTTTGAAAAAAAATCCTTTAATTGAAGTAAAACCCCAAAAGACATGTTTAACAAATCTTTTATGTTAAAAAAAAACCCCAAAAAAATGGATTCAACAACCTCACCCTAAGGTCAATTATGACGTCCAGCATTGTCCACGACGACAATGACTTGACAAAATAAAAAAATAAAAATAAATAGAAATCATTTTTTAAAATCCCAGACGCCCGCCGACACATCCACTCGCGACAAGCTCTCGCTGCAGAATGGCATTGTGACAGATGCCAGCAAAATATAAACAATTGGGCGGAGCTAGCGGTGACAGCTAACTAGCTCCACCCCAACTGTTTCCATTTGTCCACCACCTGACAGGACTTAGCTGTGTGAGCCATGATTGGGCAATTTACCATCCACGGTTTTATAAAAAAATGTAACGCCATCAAAATTGTTAGTGTTAGGTTGCTTTGGTCCATAATCAAAAACTGATTTAAAGCATTACCAAATTCACCTAAAGCTGAACTCCATATGCAAATATTGTCTAAATACAAAAGTCATGTGTATTCTTACTTGAACCTTGGTGTGCTTTGTGTATTTCTTCCAGATCTGTGCAGTAATCCAGTGTGAAATGTCTCCTGTGCAGGAGCTTCCTGCTCTCTCATTGTGCAGTTTGACTGGTCTTTTATCAATTATGTTATACTACTTCCTTATTAACAGCAAAAGTGTGCCACGTTAGCCTTTCACATGGTTTGATCAGGAGGGGATCCATACATGGATCCCCTGCTGATCGGAACAGACATCATGGTCGTGACATTAATGTCTATCCAAAAAACTGAAATCACTGGACCCATGTTGGTCTATGTGGAATTGGATGCAAACAGACTTGTGTCTATTTACTTCAGATTACCCCTGATCCAGTATGATCAGGTCTGAAAAAATGGAACTCTGATCTGTTTGTTTTTCAAGACCTGGCCAGAGTCGGGGGTAACCTGATAAGTGGATGCACATCTGTTTAGATCTGGCTGCCCATAGACTAACATTGTGCTTACGGTTAGGTCCGTCTGAAAAACTGACAGGTGAACCAGATCAGAAAACCAGTGTGAATGGACTCTTCCTGCTGATCAAATCATTACAGCACTGAGACACCAGTGCTAAAACAAAATCACTCAGGGCACAATGAAAGCAGCCTGGGGCACACAACTGAAATGCGGCTCTGGGAATTCTGCATGAACATTTTTTTTTCATCATATGTGCTAAAATTGGAGAATGTCTGTTCATTTTTTCTAATCCTTTTTTTCTACCAAGAAGAGTACTTTCTCCCCTGCACATAAAGTGTTTTTTTAGATTTCTTGCTAGGCTAATAGTTCATTCACTTACATTTTGAATATGCCCGCTAGGCCTGGTAGAAATTAGGTCATGTTTGTCAAGTTTAAAAGTAAAGAATAGAAACATAAAGTGAATGAATCTCTCTCTGCCTCCCTTAAACCCTTAGCTTAAAAGATTATAAAGCTAATAACACCAGATAAAACATAGTTATTAAACCTAAGTCTAAAAACCTCTTCACTGTTCATTTTCTTAAACTTAAGCAGCTTTGGTGAACAAAAAAAACCTTAGCTTTCACAGCAAAACTTTTACATATATTTATTGAAACTTATTTTGCTGTGACAAATATCTGTTTTTCTGGGTCTTTGGCAAAGCTGGATTGAATAGATTTATTCTGAATCAAAAAATGTTTTGCCACCTAGCTAAAACAAGCACAGTTTCTAACACTGCATTAGTAATGTATGACCTACTTAAGTTTTTAATCCATTTTTATTTTTCAAGTGCTATGAAGAATCCTAAAATGTTTGTGCCTCGGGCTCAGATAATATATACCAAGCTGTGTCTTACAGAAAATAATATGTGCCATGAATTCAATATCTACATTTATTGTAGAGAATATTAATGTTAGCTGAAGATGGCCCTGTGCCTTTTCCCTATTTTGCACTTTCTTTAAGCACTACACTTAAGCAACCAAACAAAAACACGCCAATATTGTCTTAAAAGCCAATTATAGTCTGTTCAGTGATTTAAAAAAATATATATATGCGGTATGTAATGTTAACTTAATTGTATCTACAGTATGTATAGTTTTTAATTATATATGTACCTGGGTCATTTTTCATTGCATACTTGCTCTGCCTCCTGATTGCAGTGCTATACAATGGTTGTGCATTACTGCTTTTCCTTTAATGTAGCTCTAAGAGGTCTATAAAAAACATTTGCACAGCTATTCACCCAGCTAAACGGTATGTACATTTGTTCTTTGTGAATTAACTAGTTGTTGTGATAATAGGGCAAAATCAAAATTTCTTACGTTAATTTCCCTTCTGGTTAAATGTTTCTCAAATATTATGGACAGTAGTAAACATAAATTCAGTCATAAAGAACATAGAGAGAATTGGAAAAATATCATAATATGGCCATCAGATGAAGTTGAGGATCATAGGAAATGAATACGTCTAAGTAGCAAGAGATACAATGTAACAATTTTAGAGAACACTGGAGGGAATTGGCAGATGAAGGTAGCCATTGCTATTATGTAGAGCCTCCAATGGGGTATATACATCTGTTCCCAGGTTTATGCAAAGCCAAACATGCCACTCCAGATAGGTGACAGCTACTATGGTGGATTTATTTGCATCTGGTTTGTAGTGATAACCCCGAAGAATCAAGAATGTAAAAGTTTTAGATTCACCTGAATATTTCTATGACCTGTGGAGAATCATGAAATGCAGGACCCTAATAGTGATCACTATTCATGAATGTTAAGATTCTTATCAGACCATAAAATATAAATACATATATTCTGGTGAATAAAAAAATGATCTGATTTGCCTGCTTTTTAAACCAATTAATTCATTACTTCGGTATAGGGGCCCTTGTTAAAGGCGCCAGGCTGTGTTTGCTGTTTTGCTGAACACGGCAGAAATCAGTTCAATAGGGCTTGTTAAGATGCATTGCTCTGAGCTTAGCAAAACAACCAAGTGCACAAGTACACAGCTGGACAGGTACATGTGTGGTTCAATACAGTAGCAGGTGAACAGTGATTGACTGGAGTAAACATTCTTAATTTTGAGACTACTTTTGTGTTTTTTGCAGTGTGTTCCCTCCCAGCATGATCTATGGGTGGAATCTAAACACCTTTGTAATGTGTACACACCCAGCAGGTGTGTTGTGCAAAGCCCTGAAGGAATTCCAAGGTGATGTTGGGTAAATTAGCTCTATGTTGTGTTGCTTGCGTTGATGAATGCAAGGAATGTAAATGCATGAGCTAACCATTTTTGTCTAAACTGTGAAGCAGCATTATATATGCATCATGTGCATGATTTTTCCATATATGGCATTAGTGGAAATATGCTTTTAGAGACTTTTGGTTGATAAATACGTTTTGCTGTGTGAACATCACACACACCTGGTGTGTGCGTGTGTGTTTAGGTTAGTAAATCACCCCCAAAATATCACCAAAATGTCTTGATTTATGCCAACATTTTGGAGAAATTATACATTTCAATTTCACTTATGTCTGTTTGACAAAAAACAAATCCAGTTAAAATTTGTATTAGCCCTTGCTGTGAGGCTACCCCCCATACTGTACGTCTTTACTGCTTGAGTTTACTTAGGATTAAAAAAAAACCAAAGTTGTTATACCCAACCTCCAAGCTGGCCGGCTGTGCCAGCTGCAGCAATGGTATGTCCCTCGATGTCCTAATGTCCTATACACTGTATTGGATGTGATGACCTGAGGATCCTGCAGTAAAGGGGGAGAAAGGTTCCAGGGACTGGTCTAAGAGCCAGTCGACTTCGAAGATTGGGTGAGTATAACCTTTTTTTTTTCTATGCAAAAACAATCTACAACTTGCTGTGCAAGGTTAGCCCCACTGCAAGGGTTAATAAGGGTTTGGCCCTTATGAGAATAGGGGCGAATGGCAGCAATTGAACTGCCAGGCTTTCTGCTCAGTTGATCCAGATGTTGGATCAGCTGAGTCGAACGTGTTCTTCACTTTGACTCCCAAGAGAGCCAAAGCCAGCTGATGTAAGGCTGAAATCAGCTATACTCGGCTGAAATGAATAGCCAAACGGCGTTTGGCACCCTTCACTTCAGCTTGGTTATGCATTCGGGTGCCTTCAGCAGCTTAGTGAATAACCCCCTAGATATTTTTCAATTAGGGTTACATTTACATTAAGGTTAGAAAGAAATTAATTGGTTGGTATTATACAACATCCCATTTTTTCCATCTACCTGTATTAATTACTATGATTATATTACATTAGACCTCTTGTCTTGTCTTGTTACCTTTAGCCTTTGTTTTCAAAACAGGCAATTTCCTTAGCTTTCTATTCACAACGCATCATAAAAAACAACTAGCAACTGAATTCTGAACAACCATTTTTGTTCTTTTGAAACACAATATTACATGTATTAAGCGCGATTTGAAAAATGTAATTATAACTCTGATAATAAGCAGGATTATATCAACCAGGAGTAATAGTCAACTAATGCAACGTATTAAGAATCCAATGTATTTATTTAGTCTCACGCTGGGTTGTCAGTTTTTAAATGTAGCAAAATGTAATCGGTAAAATGTTGAAATTGATGGCATGCTGACCACTTGTGCTCAAAATAAATTAAAATCATCATATAAAACATATCACTCTGCAAACACAGAAAGAGTCAAGCTGAGGTATTTTATTATTTCTTAATACGCTACCTGTCGTTTGAGCGGGATAAATCCATCTTTTATTACTGAGAAAAGGAGGTCAAATGGAGAACACGTTTCCTGACATTAATTAATCTCAAACAATTGACTATTCAGAATTTTTATATGTTGATTTATCAGATAAAATATTAAAGTCCAATTCCAGTTTTAACATTAAAAAAAATAAGCAGCCCAGCACTAGATAGAGTAAAGAAAAGTACTTTTCCTTGCAACACCTTCTAGCCAGTACTATCACTGACAGCTTCACCACTCCATGGTCCAGCCCTGATCCTCTACCTGGTAGAGGGCACCATCTGCATGTCATTCACCACCCTCCATTATATTATTGTGGGTTTCTGATCTGGAAGTGCAATGGGACACGAGTAAACTACTTGGTAGAATGACACCCATTCAAAATGACAGTCATTCTATCCCTTTGCTGGACCCAGGGTGTCACAGACACATTTTCTGGGAGTATGTCCTGGGTTCACAGTACCATGCAGAAGAGTACATGACAAAAGAGTTCCATAGAAGACCACCCGCCTCTGGTCCTTGCCAGAATATAGCTGGAAGAAAGAATATACAACATTCAAGAAAAAAATGAGAGGAGGGGTCTGGTAATTGGAAGGAAGGACCAAAGGTGCAGTGCAGCAGATCTAACATCTTTTTCAAAAAATAATGTTTTCAAACTTTTTTTCCCTTTTTTGCCTCTCATGAATATGTATATGGTTTAAGTTTCTTCACAGTACAATGCCATTTTGTTGGTTTTATGCACATGTCGATAGTGCTATTGTGCACTTTTTACATGTTAGAGTTTTTACTGTTAAATACAGAATTTCACTTTTGAAGGTCACTTTTGTTCTTCTATTTCACTTGCTTGAGCATTATGAACAAAATCCTGATTGGGCACTGAGCTATCAAGAGTGATATTTCTTGTCATGAAGATCTAGACTGCTGAGAGCATCGTGCCATGTGTTCTCCTAAGCAATATCTGATTTTCTTGGCTGGTGGGTCAAATGTTTTTGGTGATCTGCTTTTCAATTGTGGGTTGAGGCACAGTGTGTTTTGTTTATTGAAGCTTTGCACGTATTTCACTTTAGTTAAAGGTATAAGCTGGAAACCCCTGCCAGATAATTTTCTGCTGCCTGTCTACCTTCGGAGAAATTCCCATTCAATTCCTGTCTTAGAGATGCAATAGGAAGGTAGGGGCAATCTCTCAAAGTTGGGGTTTTGCCCTTTTAGACAGTTGTCTCCATTGGAAGATTTACCCTCACCTCTTGTCCAAGAGACAACTCCAAAATTTTGGGGGTCCCATCCCTTGTGTCTTGGTGAAAAAGTTCATAGAAATAGATAGAGGTGTGAATATCCCGAATAAGAACACACACTCTTCCCTAATTTGTTCAAAAACAAAAAAAGGTTTTGCCTTTAACAAACAGGGCTGGTGCTTTCCTAGCGAATCAATTCAAGTGACAAATGGGAAAATCTAGAATTCCCTTTTCCCAAAAACAAAGGCAGAGTCTCTAACCCACTAGATACTGCCAGCTGTTTTAGTGTAGATTATTTTTCCCTCTATAACCTACATGGCTCTCCAAAATCCACCCTTCACCTATAGATATTAAAAGAATTATCAACACAGTACATCTTCCCAAAATTTCCAATGATCAGCTAGCTAATCTATCAGTACCATTTTCCATAGTGGAAATAAAATCACCCCCTACACAAGGCTCTAGGGCCAGATGGATTTAGCGGGCAGTATTACAAACTCTTTATCGTATACTTGCACCCTACTTATGCCCAGCTTCAAACCAAGCAGCAACCACAGGTATATTCCCCAAGGAATCTACCTACGATAAGTGCTTCAAATTGTTACTTGAAACACTTATCTTAACAATCCCCAGGCTGATAACTCCTCATCAGACCCATCAAACTACAGGCTGATATCCTTATTAAACATCAACATATGCTAAATTATTGCCAAACAGACTGCTTTCTATAATCCTTCAGTTAATGCATTATCATCAGGTTAGATTTGTTTGCTGGGAGGAAAGCCCTAGATGGGATCAGGAGATTCATTGATCTGATTTAATGGTCTGACCATCACCAAACACCTTTTCTGAGTCTCTCATTGGATGCTGAGAAGGCATTTGATAAGGTCCACTGGAGTTAACTGAAAGCAGTCCAAATACGCTTGGCCTCAAAGGAACCATTGGTTCAGCTAATAAAGCACTTTACACCTCCCCTAGTGTGAGAGTATGGACCTGGGGTATGCTTTGTACCCCTTTTAGTATCACTAATGGCACTAGACAGGGTTGTCACCTGTCCCCAGACATGTTTGCCTTAATTATAAGCCCGTGGCAGAAGCTATTCATTGCAGTGAAGCTATATCAGGATTTACAGTTGGAACTACATAGCACAAAGTAGGACTTTACACTGAAGACCTAGTTCCTACAACAAACACTTTTCAATCACCACCTGACTTACAGCAGCTGTTCAAAGAATATGGGGACATTGACTTCTATATGGTTAACAACTCAAAATCTCAAATGTTGGCAATTAATTTACCACCCCAACTTAAAGTTGATATAACTCATGTATCCTTACTCTCATGGGCACCCTTCTCAGTGTTGAACTATTAGGTATACATTTGACTTCCTCTAGTAGCAACATGTTCAATATCAATTATGCCACACTAATATTGAAAGTAGCAACTCTATGGAAAAACCTACTGAAGACACAGGTCCTCCCATTCATACTATACTTATTTCTGACTATACCCATCCCAATCCTTCCAAACAACTTACAGAATCTACAAAGAATGATTGACTTCTGCATTTGTGGTAATAAAAAAAAGAATTTGGGAAAAAACAGCCTATATTCCCTTAAATTTCATGCAGGTATGGGAGCCTCAGATTTTTCAAAGTACTATACAGCAGGAATCTTAGTCCAAACTGAACAACAGTGTACTTTTAACTTTACTAAACTATGGAAAAAAATTGAAATGGATGCTTCAGGAGTTGATCTTAAACAACTGATTGGAACTGCACTGATAAGTGGTTCTACCAACACATGCTACCTAGACACTGTTACTGCTGTATTTATTGTATGGATCTCACTGGCCCAATCCTCCATTAAGTGCAGTGTGCCTGCCCCACAATAGATATCTCTGACCTCCATAGGTTTACTTCTCAAAGACTTGAACCTTGAGTTCTAGGAAACTTCAAACAGCCAAACTGTTGATGACTTGTATTCAGGTTAAATAGGCTGTTGACCTCTGTTCAACCTATGAGATCTCCTGTAAGAACGTTTACACATACCTTTGCCTTAGATATTTTCTATCCACAGATGAAGGATAATTCCCTTATGAAGGAACTGGATCACATTTTACAGAGACAGTATGCTTATACTATATGTATACTGTATGTATAATTATTTTCAATACCAAGGTACATGACCCTGTTCTCAGATGGGCCACATAATACTCTTATTGAGATGGTTGCATCAAGACCTACTGCCCTAAGTTACATTTTCTTCCTTTATGGAAGTATTTACTTTTCACTTCAGGTTAAAGAAGATTTATAGTGCTGGACTGGCAACCCAAATGTAAAAAATAATTTGTTGGCCTGCTATAGTCATAAAAAAATAGTTTTTACTTTTTCTATTTTTAGTAATGCAATTTGTTATATACACAGTATTTATGTTAGTTGTTTGCTGGTGGGATTCTGGGGGATTCTGGGGAATGCTAAGTAGCCCAAATCTCACTGACAAGATGACCCCCACTGTGCTGCATCCTCTTGTGAGATTTGGACAACTCAGCATAGTCCGGGATCTCTCAGACTGGATGATGAAATCACCCTCAGCACTACAGAAATAGGGAGAAAGGTAAGTATGTCCCTCCCCCAGTTTGTGACTGGACAAGGAGCAGACCGAGGAGCTCTTCTTTCTGCCACCAGCCTGCTAATTGAACCATAAAGGAACATCAGGGGGACTCACAAGGTCATCCCCCAACTCACTCTGCTTTCACCTCCTATTAACATGGTCCTTGTCAGCACATATACACGCAGACACTGGTTGGCTGCCAGTATGAGTGCTGCTTTGCAGAGAGATTACAAAAGGCTTTTACCAAATCAAAAGTGGTTGTTTTTAAATTACTTGAGAACTAGCTAACATAAATTTGTCTTGTTATGATATGATAGTTGAATGGGCAGTGCTGTTTCTTGGTTCTCCCTTATATTATTGTCCTAGTGCGTGGGGCCAATCTGGGAATAATTTAAAAAAATCTACATTATGTTAGTGCTAGATACACAGATAATTAAGGTATCACCTGTACCAAGGAGAATAGAGGGTTAAATTATCCCTCTCCTTAAGGACAAGTAGAGGTATATAGGTAGGCGCTGATGAAGTCTTGGTCAGAGATAAAACACTGATAAAACTGATAAAATCAGTGGATAGAGGTACAGTGGTGGGCAGATTGCAGTCTCATACTAGTATATGATGTGAAGAAATAAGGATATTCACTGACATCAACCTGCAATCTGACCTGGAAAAATGTTCTCCGGAACAGGCTGTCTGATTTGATTGTGCCTGAAAACAACAAAGAGTACACTTTTCTGTTATCAGTTGTATCCTTAACAGTTCAACATTGTATCATTGAACAATGCAAGATGTGTGTTGGTCTAATGATGACTGATATTCTGTAGTCTGATTACCTCACATGAGACTCAAAACATTTCCACAATTGGAAGGATTATAGATCTATATGTACAACTGAGATTAAAGATACAGCACCTGACCTACTTACTTTTACCCAGTTTGAACAGATTGATTAGCACCAGTACGGGAGCTTCTTTGATGGCTTAGACAGGCTCTTGATAATGTTAAAATATACCAGTTTATACAATGGTTTTTAAATTGTTTTATGTCAAATGAGTGCATTTTATTGTTCAAGATAGCACTATATCAAGAAAAGTTGTTTGTAGCACCAATTTAAATATTTAAAAGGTATTTTTCATGGTAATAAAATGATTATATCACAGAGGAACCAGTGTGCTTTTTTATCTTACCTAAAATATATATTTATTCTTAAGGCTTCTGTAGATAAATATATATTTATTCTTAAGGCTTCTGTAGATGTTTATGGTAGGGAGCACCGACCAAATATATGTGGGTGTGTCTGCCTTTTTTTTAAATAAAAAAATTATAGTTATAGGTCACTTTAATATGTATTTGTTTTCATTGTGTGTTTAAGGAAATTGATATAAACCTAATTTACTGTGAATGTTAAATTTAGGTTTCAAAACTAGTTGCATTTACAAGAAACATACACGTAGAAATGTATAAGGGCCCACTTACAGCTGTGTGCTGTGTGAATGTACCCATGCATTATGCCAAACACTAGTGTGTGTTCAATAAAAGCTGCCCATTGAAATCAATGAACTTCCAACTTTGAACATGTCACAAAATATTAGCCACAATACACTATGGTGCGTTGCATCTCATGTACTTTGCCTTGTGTGCTGCAGTACTATTCAAATTGTGTGAACACATGTAATGTGCGTTGCGGTAAAACCTGCGTCCATAAGTGTGTTGCCGCAAGGCATATATGTAACTTGTCTCTTAATGAATACAGAGTTGCATTTATTTGTGTATTTTTGTATCTGCCTGAAACTCAGCTTTAACTGCCTAAAGCCTCAATACAACATTCAGGTGTTTCCAGAATAATCCTTTCTATTATTATAGCAATGGTAATGATCAAAGTAGCAAATATTTTTAAATAATTTAAATGTATTTCAGTCTCCACCATAAAAGTCAGAATGATAAAAATGAAATAGTTGCTTGAATAAAAGTTCAGTTTCATTATAAGAAGATTTGTGAGTGTGCCAGAAAAAACACATGATATCATAAATAATCCCTTTCAGTGCAGAGGTGGAAAAGTCATCACCACTAAAAATACTTAAAGAATAAATTCTAAATGCTGTCTGACACGTTGATTGTGCCTTCAGGCTTTAAGCAATTTTTTTTGTTCTTAATTCAACTGTGTTTTAAGTGTAACAAGAAAAATATGTGTGGCAAGGGAGAGAAAAGGAGCACAATAGCACTGAACATCCGAGAAGCCTCAGGATGTTTTCACTGTAGTATTCTAATTTGATGTGCAAACATTTGTCTGACCAGTTTAAAGCAAACAGCTTAATACACAAGAAAACTAAAGATATGTGTACTGTTTTATTTGGAAAAGAATTCATGCAATCCTGATTCATGAACTCCTGATTCATACACTACTGAATCATACACTCCCGCCACACTACATAGTCAGGCAGGTGCCAATTCTGTTCACTGGTTTAGCTTTGTAGCTTCCAGTGTCACCTCTCCCCCTTTAACCTGCTCATTGCTAGCTTTACCATTACACTGCCAATTTCTTTCAATCCATGCAATCATGCAATACATGCCAGCCTCAGTCCCCTATTCTCCAGTGCATGTTGGTTGCATTATTCCTCTTATAGCGGTGTCTCCTCTAGGGAGAGTACTTCCAGCTCATCCATGTCAAAAGGTGGTGCTGCTCAATTCTCACTTCTCCACTCCATCCACCACATCTCTTGGGTTAGGGGGAGAACAACAGAGAGAGTCCAATAGTGTAGTCAGGTCTTTAAAAATTATTCTCCAAACCATAAATCCTATAGATTGTTATGTGGAACTATGAAGAAAAAAATGTACATATATGATGCAGTCTGGCACTAAAATTAACAATTTTTTTTGTATCTGTTGATCCTGCCAATAGATCTGTTATTCCTCAACTTCCTTTAACAGAACGACAAGACTGTTCTTTCTACAAGAAATTGCAAAGCAGTGTTGTCACCCTGAGGAGAGGGTGAAGATAGATGGTCATGCAGTTTTAAATATATTTTAAGTAACAAACAAGTAAAAGCCTAACTCCAGCTGCAGGATTTTGATATCTTCTGCTATAGTGGATCTTTAAAACCATTAAAAAGATGCTGCTTCTAGCTTAACCCTATGGGTTTCATCATTTTAGATTACAATTAAGGACAAATTACAAGGCGTTTGTTTAACCAGTCCCCCCACTCAATTCCTTTATTTTTTTTTCTTGTCTTCCTTCTTCCCTTCCCTATTACCTCCTTTTTTTCCCTTTCCTTCCTTCCATTGGCTTAAAGTGTATTTCCACTTTTGCACTTACGTATGTTACATGTTCCCATTCACATAGTATAAGCTAAAAACATTTTTTTTTTAAAAGGCTTCTTACAGTTTAAATCACTTTTACTTGGGTAGAGTTTCTTGGCTCTTTAAGGGTTAAAATGTCTACTTCTTCTTTTGTAATGTTAGGAGGAGCTGTGAGGGGTGAGGGGTTTGTTTGTTATAATTTGTAAAGTAAATTTGAACACTGTCAGTCCTTACAAAGAGTTAATAAATGAAAAGGCTGGCTTCTCCTTTGTATGTTAATGAAGCTAATGAAGAAAAACAATCCTCAAATGTCAGTCCTACGTCTTTCTATAACGACACATCACTGTGAAGGTGCTGAGAAAAACCTGGAATCAGCCATTTTGCCTGCTGCAATAAAAGATCTAAAAGATAAGAAAAAAAAATGTAAAATATTTTTTTCAGTATGCTGTGTGAATAGATGCACATAACAAACATAGTCGGGTTTTCTCAAATTTGACTGCAAAAGTGAAAATACAAATGCAAAATTCCAAAGCTAATTTTGTTTTAATCTGTATTGGGATGAACAAGTTAATTTTTTATTTACATTTCTATTTCTTGCTTTTGTTAGATGTTGATTTAACAACCCTAACAGCTCCGTAACGCTTCTGGGTGTGTAGCGAGCCTTGTCCCCCAATGTGCCTTTCTGTAGTAGAGTAGTGTCCGAAGGAAAAAAAACACAGCACACAGAAAAAGATAAGACACCTGTCATTCCCAGAGGTGTCCAATGCAGGAGAGTTCTCAGTCAGTGTAGCTCCTAAAGAGAGTACATATTAAGACCTTGGGCAGTGGGAAAGGTAACTATTAGGGATGAGATTAGGGTTTTCTACTAACATGGATTTGCGGCGACTCCACGGAATTCTCAAAGTTTGCAAATCAAAAACTCTTGACCAAAAACTTTTCAGGTTCACCTGCAGAAATAAGGAACAAGCTATACGGCAGAGCATAGCCTGGTGAGCTGAGACATAAGAGCCAAAAATTTGAAGGAATGGATAATAATTTTCTATAAAGGTTGGGCTCACAGCAGTCATATTGTCAGTATGTTTGTTGTACAAATATTTTTATTGAAAAGGTTTAGTTGTAAATGACATCCAAAGAAAGGACATATAGGTTCATATGGTAAAACATCAGAATGGATCTAAAGCAACAAAGACCCATGATAGGTCGTCTACAGAGTAGCAAGTAGAAAATAGAAAAAAAACGGACATAGGCATAAAATCAGAATACAATCAGATTATAGAAGACAAAAGGAGCGCCTCCATCGTGTAAAACATTTTAATGTGATGGTATAAAACAGCTAAAACCATACTCACAAACAATTGGAATTAGCAGGCATGTAGAAAAGATGGGCAAAGGAAAGCACAAATTGTGTGTAAAAACCTCAGCCAACAGGCTGTGAGTTCCCTCTGGTTTACTTTTCTACAATCAGGCTGTGAGTTCCCCCTGGTTTACTTTTCTACAATCAGATTATCTAAAGACCTGAAGTAGTTTCACCAGCATCCCACTGCTGTCGCAGGACAGCAGCCAGCCCATACAGGAAAAGAGGAAAGGGCTCCAGACTGCATACTGTTCAGGCAATCCATGGCATGGGCTACAAGCTTTAGAGAAAACCACAAGAACCATATTGTCAGTATGTTTGGAGTTGTTAAGAAGAGTTGACAGTTTTGTGTTCAGGGGGATACTGTTTCCTTTTATGGTTTTTAATATTTAAAAAAAATGTAAGCATCAGTTTATGCCCCCCATGGCAGTCACCAGCTTTCCTTGCCTTTTGTTTGAGGGTATCTTGCTTATTATACATTCAAAGGCTACAATTGTATAACAAAAGTTCTACCTATAGACTTTAATAAAATTTGGCACAAACTTCGCAAACCTTGAACTCCCAAACAGTTTGAGAAACTGTTTGGAAGTCAAACCCAGGCAGATTTGCTCATTCCTAGCATCTATTAACCCCTTTCTTTGCAAGCATGTCTCAAGTCTGGTATTTAAAAACTTTGTCAGTGTCTCTATGTGCAAAGAAAGTTTGAAACTGCAATACAATTGCTAAATAAGTAATTTTTATCCTACATTAGGTACAGCTAAATTACCCATTGAGGCTCATTTTTTTCCTTTTAGATTACCCTGAACTTGATTAAATATATTAAAGTGAACAGTTTTTGATGAAAGATACTCCTTTAGTATTGCATGGTTTTCCATTGTTATTTTTTTCTCCATAGCTTACAGCCGTGTTGCCATGGCGACAGAACTATTAGCAGATTCTGTTGTTGATATATGTAATGCTTCAAAATTGTGCTGCATCCTGTCTACACTGAACAACTATATAGGTTACTATGTACCTTCAAAGCACTCATATATAATCATGTCACAGGCAGCTGTAATATTTAAAATATAGTACCTGAAGAGGGATCTGACAGGTGAATATAGAATTCACCCCCCGGGGTCTTTCCTAATGATACCTCTTCATATTCTGTGCTGAAATTGGAACTTGAAAGTGGATATATGCTATTGTTCAGTCATTATCATGCTGATCCCCTGGGACATGGAAGTAACTGCCAGCCAGAAAATTAAAGGCCTGGGTTTGATGTGAAACATTGTTTAGAATTTGTGTGATTTTTACGTATGTTTATAGGAATGTTACAAAAAAAATGTAAAACCCTTTGTAGAGATTTTGAAAAATCTATAAAGGTTTTTATTTTATACAAAATTAAATTGTGGTTTAGTGGTGTATTATAACTCATATACTATATAATGAACACCTATCCCCATATGTTATGAAGCTGAACCAGCCAAACTGCTCAAATCACAGATGAGATACACTGCCTGCTCAAAAAAAAAAGTAACCACCTGGATATAGCTAAGCAAATAGGTAAGAGTCTTCCATTAGATAAGTGTTATGATCTGGTCTTGCTTCAGTTGGTCAGGGCTAGGTTTAGTAATGTTATGTCCCCAAAAAATGAGGTACCGAGCAGAATAGCTGAGCTGAATGCTCAGCAAAATTCGGCTATTCACTTACTGCCTTTCGGCCCTTATGAGGATAGGGGCGAACGGCAGCGAGTGAGTTGCCGGAGCTTCGGCTCGGCTGATCCAGATGTTGGATCTTGCAGAGTATGTTCAGCTGACCGAAGTCAGCCTATGTACGGCTGATTTTAGCCGATGTACGGCTGATTTTAGCCGATGTACGGCTAAAATCAGCCGTACAAGACTGAAGTGAATAGCCGAACAGCGGCTTCAGCTGGGTTATTCACTCGGCTGCCTGCGGCAGCTTTGTGAATTGCTCTTATTTTGCACATCCCTTTCATTGTCTTCCAGGCCTCATTTTCAAGGGCTAAGAGGCATACTGATAGCCTCCTCTCATGGAGTGGAGCCCGTTGGAGTGTGCCACCTGAACTGAAATTCTCACCTTGATTTGATAGAATAAATCTGTCATTCTCTTTTTCCGTTTGTATTTTACGCACAAGCTAATTGTGCTGTCTGTGATCCTGTTCATATACATCATTCCCCATTGTCTTAAATGAAAATAGCAAGAATAAAGAGATCATTTTGAGCAATTAACAAGGAAATGCAATAAACTGACCAATTTAATATGAAAAGCCTAAATGAGCTGATACTTTGTATATCTCATTATATCTAATTATAATAAATGAATACAATATTGTTTATGCTGTTAGTCAATTAACTCTGGAAAGTCTGGAGTCCCTGGAGATGGTCTGAGCTCCTTGAAATATTTACTGCTGAAGTTGCTATCTAAGCACATTATAAATGGATCAACAGACATTGTAATGAAAACATATGCCACACTCATATGGGGAAATGGCACGTTGCCAACCTTCTTACCCTACAAGACATTGTTTTACCATTAATTCATACACTATTTGTAAACATTAGTGGGGCTGGAAAACATTTGCTAATGGGCAATATTGGTTCACATACGTAATGCCAGACGAGATTCATGCTTCCATTTTGGTATTATAAGGAATTAATTTTATATGGACTTTAAAAGATCTGCTTCCATTTGGGTATATTTATCTATGTGCCCTGCTGCCCTCCCAAAGCCCTACCTTGAGCTCCATACCAAACACAGAATAAATGTATAAATATGTGTAGAGAAAAGCTAGTTATTTGTCTTTTTCTGCACCTTTCATAAGAAAAGTAATGCTCCGTTCATTTATTGACCTCTTACAGTAAATGATGGACCCCTTGTATTCAGCTGAGGCTCATCATGTTTTTTTCAGTGACTGTTTGTTGGTTTGTATTAAACACTTTCAGACATTTATTTTCAAACACTATAGTAATATCAGCATTGAAATTAGATTAGATTGTTATTCAATCCACTACCTGTGAACTCAGGATGTGCAGGAATCACTTCTCCATGTTGAGGTGAATTCTGAAGAGAGCAGCACCATGTCAGTAGGCAGAGCCAATTTTCGTCTACTCTGTAGTATATTCTCATTTGACTCTCAATATCTTTATGCCTCTGCCACAGGCTAATGTACATTAGATAGGCCAAATGGACAGCAATCTTTAAGTATCTTCAGTAGGGATGGGCTGCACGTTCGAGTCGAACCTATGTTCGACTCGAACATAGCATGTTCTAGCATTCGCCGAACGCCGAACATTATGGGGGGACATCCCACAATGCACTGCGCCGTCCGAAACGGTAATTGGCTACAGTCTTGCACCTGACCACAGGTCAGGTGCAAGACTGTGCCAATCAGGGCTCAGTACAAATATAGAGCCATGATTGGGCAAAGTCACGATGACTCTGCCCAATCATGTCTCACAGCTAAGTCCCTGCAGCACACTATATAAGGCTGCTGACACCGCGGCCCTATGTAGTGTGTTGTAGGAGATAGAGAGAGAGAGAGAGAGAGAGAGAGAGAGAGAGAGAGGGTTCTAGTATAGTTAGTTACAGCAGATTGATAGAGAGTTATAGATAGTTATAATAGACTTATGTATATTTATATGCATTCCTCAAGATCTCAGTGTTTCCTCTAAACACATTACCAACAAATTCTACCCCTTTTGCATTTAGTGTGAAAGTTTAGTGTCACAGTGACATTAGGAATTGTTGAATGTCTTCCTAATTCATCTGCAAAGCGAACTTGCTGCTGTGATAATAGGTAAAACCATCATTTATGTAAGAACCAAAAGCTGCACCTATTTCCCACAATCTCCTTCTGCAGAGAATTATGTTTATTATCACAATGCAAGTCCAATTAAAAATTTGTCATAAAAAAAACTGCTGTGACCTCTTCAAGCTGTTCTCCATATTTTTTTGGACAAGTTTCCTTTAGGGAAGGCCCCTGCCACCCCTCAGTTAATGAACTTACAATTGAGCCCCTTTAGAATAGCCCAGATTGCAATGATGTTAAAACCGTCATCCTTCTCAGAGACCTCATTTTTTTTTAAATTTCCACACGCCTGCACACACACAAATACACACACACACACACACACACATTATATAAATACACACACAGTATATATATATATATATATATATGTAGCGCTACCCCCGCAAGGGCCGCTGTAA